>NC_085141.1:414205093-414505654 GCF_024139115.2 Armigeres subalbatus
ACTAAGCTGCGAGGCGGCTCTGTCCCAGTGTGGGATGTAATGCCAATAAGAAGAAGAAACTTTCCCTAAGAACTCATATTTTTTTAAGCCTCTTACTATTTGTGAAGTAGAAAACAAAAACCGAAAAAGTGCTGCACGTGCGAGCCGGTACACCCGAAAAACAGCACTTTCTTGATTTTTTGTTCTAGTTTCTAAAAATAGTAAGAGATTAAAAAAATATGGATTCTTTGGGAAAGTTGACCTTAAATAACTTAAAGAATCGTTGGGACGAAGAAAAAATGTTGACATAAAAGGTTAATTGGTTTGAATATCATGGAATCTGTAAGGTTTTAAATTTGCTGTGCAAAGAGAATTTGTTTTACATCAGCTTAATTTGTTCTTGTTTAAATAAATGTTTGTGCTAACTAATTTTGGACGAGACGAAGTTTGACGGGTCTCCTAGTAGTATAATAAAAATTGGGAAGGGTCGTTTGGCCGAAACCCATTCGGCCGGAAACCAATTGGCCGAATGTCATTAAGCCGAACAAACCATTAGACCGGAACCCTTTATGACTGAAAGCCATTTGGCCGAAATAGTCTTCCGGCCGAATATTAAACCCTCTTAACTTTCTTGTTTGGTCCTTTATTATGTTCAAGCTGTACGAATACAAGGTCAGTAACTTGGACCAGTTCAAGACGTAATTCTCAAAATCTGGAACGAAATGCCCATGCAGACCGTGCGTGCCGCTTGCGATGGATTTCAGAAACGTTTGAAGCTCGTGAAGAATAAGACATTTGGCCGAATAGAGAATGGCACGGCCGCTCATCTGAAAAGTGAGAAATTATTCCTCATTTTTCACATCTCACTGTAAAAGACGTCAAATTGTTTTCAATCCCAAATTTCATTATTTTTTAAACTCAGTTCCAAGAATTTCTAATTCATTGAAGCAGCCCATTCACGAATGTTCAAGATAATTTGGCGGCTCAAGGACCTAAAAGTTTGGATGTTCAAAGTTTGAGCCCTACAGCTGAATTCGAGACTCAAGTTCAAAATTCGTTTCTTCGTGGTACTCAACAATTCGTCGTTGGATTTAACTGCGCAGTCCTCACATAGTGGAACTTTCGGGTAATGGACAATGTGGAATGTGGACTTTGATTGTAAGTGACTTTACGTAAGTACGTTTAGGGTACACGAGAAGGTGAGTACAATTATTGTTTATATTTTGCAGGCATTTGCTAAGAAAATAGCAATAAAGTTAGTTGTGCAATTGTTTACAGGAAATTTCGAATCTGAGAAAATAAACCTAATCGGATTTTACCTTTATTCTGTTTCATATTAACAATATTAAATTTCCTATTCACAATATTTTGACAATTTGGATGTACTAATGTACATATTTTTCGGGCTGATGGTTTCCAAAGCAGTGCACCCATTCGCACTCCAGCAACCCGAATCTAATTACGACCGGCGGCTCATATATTTATGTCCGAGATGATTGATGGTTTTTTGTGCACTTGAAATAACTTAAATTCTTAAATTCAACCTAAATTTCAACTAAGGAATAAATTGTAAATATATTTTTTGACCTTTTTTCTATAGAGACTTTCAGCTCAAACTTTCACAGCAGATCTTTCTCCTATAATTACTTACCATATCGCCCCTGTGCATCATAATTATAATTCAGGATGAAGTTTCATCATACGAATTAAATAATGATGTTGATTATTTTTATCTCTTCTATTCATGATATTTACGCTCATTATGTTTAAAATAGTTAACGAAAGTGCGGTTGAAACTACTCCTGGTAATTATTTATAGTTTAAAGTAAATATAAAGTTATAGCTTATAGTAAATAATTGTTAATTGTATTCACTGTATGATTCATGAAACAGAATTGATCTCAATGGGTGATATTTTTTGTTTCTTATTTTTTACCTCATAATATTTCATAATTTGAACATTGTCATTAACCGCACTTTTGATAGCCAACACAGGATACCTATGTTATGCAAAATATATTGTAATTAGTTTCATATTTTTATATGCTTCGTATAGAGCCGTTTTAGCCGAAGTGCTCTTTGTTTATATATTCGAGCTCCAGTTGATACTCCAGGGAATTTATTCTGTTCCTGTTCCTGTTCCTTACGATTCTCTAGTTAACAGATTAGTGCTCGTCGATTTGGTCGGAGTAACACGATTCTCAGTTGGGGAAGGAGGGGCAATATGCCCAAGCTAAGCATAGACTGCTTTTATGCCTTAGCTATAACGATTTTCATGGGAGTTTCTACCTCACGCAACAGTTAAACAATATAGCTAGCTTACGCCATATTAAAATTAGAAAAAAAATCAATCGTATTGATAATATTCACATTTAAAAAAAGTGGGGATATTTCGTTGCCGGAAAACTCATGAGGCAAAACGCCTTTTAGCCGGCAACTCTTGGGGCCGTTTTGGGGCCTCTTCCCTATGCAGAAGCGACCGAGCCTGCATTGTATTGGTTTTTCTTTTCTCTTCGTCGCAGAACCATGAAGGTTAAGAATGCAAGTTTGTTCGTGTTTTGTGTTGGACGCAGTACGCGGTCGCGCGGTTATCAAAATGTCTGATTCTACTGTATGGGCGTGTAAATTGGAAAGTCAAACAATCAGTTCAGTGCAGATTTGATCGTGTTTTGTTTTGAACGTAGAATGATCGGAGATCGCATCCAAACCTGTTTTCTTCAGTAAGCAGAACGATCGGCCGGTCATCAAAATTTGGTTGTGCTTTGTGCGGTAAGCAGAACGATCGGCCGGTTACCCGTAATGCTGGGTAGACACCTTTACGTGGTGTGTTACAGGGTAAGATCTACCACGGTTACATTGCCAGCTACAGGCAAATCCTGACCCAACGAATACTTTCCTCATTATCCAACTCCGTGGTACTTATGAGGGTGTCGCTAAGTCGGTGGCCTCTCGTTAAGTAAATACTGCATCAACACTTTCTTCCCTCCCTAGTTACGGTGAAGATGGGCGTGGTCAGGAGTAGTAATCCTCATGATTTTGTTATTTTTGTTTAATACTGGAATCAAGGACCACTCACCTTCTTGATTTCTGATAGCATTCTAGATATAAGGATCTCAAAAGTAAAACATGAGTATCACTAGTGTCCTGTAAAAAGTGAGAAGCGCGAAGTGAGTAGTAAGACGTCTCACTACCCACTTCGCATTACTCACTTTTCACAGTGAGAAGTGGAAAATGAGGAGTGAGAAGTGAGACGTCTCACTCCTCATTTCTATTGGAGATATCATTTTAGGTAACAATAATGGTTTCTGCAGCGTTTGGAATACTTTTCGTTCAAAATATAATTGATGAGCTGTTGGATAAGTACTTAAGGTAAGCGACATGAAATATAGATGTGGTGTAAGCGAAGAAACATTGGTGCAACGTGCTTAGTTCCTCCACTATTGGGTATTTTACACTACATCTAAACATATAACACTGAATCAACAATTTGACCCCACAATACACGGTTTGCCCCTGGTCTGCCCACCTCGCTCGCTGCGCTCCACGCCGTCTCGTACCTGCCGAATCGGAAGCAAACACCATCTTTGCAAGGTTGATGTCTGGCATTCTTGCAGCATGTCCTGCCCATCGTACCCTTCCGGCTTTAGTTACCTTCTCGATACTGGGTTCGCCGTAGAGTTGGGCGAGCTCGTGGTTCATTCTTCAGCTCTACACACCGCCAAGAATGATCCTAAGCACTCGTTTCTTGAATACTCCCAGTGCTTGCAAGTGCTCCTCGAGCATTGTCCATGTTTCATGTCCGTAGGCTACCGGTCATATTAACGTCTTGTACATGACACATTTGGTGCGGTGGTGAATCTTTTTTGACCGCAGTTTCTTCTGGAGGCCGTAGTAGGCCCGACTTCCACAGATGATGCGCCTTCGTATTTCACGACTAACATTGTTATCAGCCGTTAGCAAGGATCCAAGGTAGACGAATTCATCGACCACCTCGAAGATATCCCCGTCTATCGTAACATTGCTTCCAAGGCGGACCTTGTCGCGCTCGGTTCCGCCCACAAGCATGTACTTTGTCTTTGACGCATTCACCACCAGTCCAACTTTTGTTGCTTTGCGTCTCAGGCGGGTGTACAGCTGTGCCACCTTTGCAAATGTTCGGCCGACAATGTCCATGTCATCCGCGAAACAAATAAATTGACTGGATCTGTTGAAAATCGTACCCGGCTCTCCGCATGACACCTTCTAGCGCAATGTTGAACAACAGGCATGAAAGTCCATCACCTTGTCTTAGTCCCCGGCGCGATTTGAACGAACTGAAGTGTTCGCCCGAAATCTTCACACAGTTTTGCACACCATCCACCGTTGCTTTGATCAGTCTGGTAAGCTTCCCAGGGAAGCTGTTCTCGTCCATAATTTTCCATAGCTCTACGTGGTCTATACTGTCGTATGCCGCCTTGAAATCAACGAACAGATGATGTGTTGGGACCTGGTATTCACGGCATTTTTGAAGGATTTGCCGTACAGTAAAGATCTGGTCCGTTGTCGAGCGGCCGTCAACGAAGCCGGCTTGATAACTTCCCACGAACTCATTCACTAATGGTGACAGGCGTCGGAAGATGATCTGGGATATCAGTTTGTAGGCGGCATTAAGGATGGTGATCATTCGAAAGTTCTCACACTCCAGCTTGTCGCATTTCTTGTAGATGGAGCATATACCCTTTGCTTTCACTACTCCGGTAGCTGTTCAGTTTCCCAGATTCTGACTATCAATTTATACAGGCAAGGGCCCATCTTGATGAGCTCAGCTCCGATACCATCCTTACCAGCTGCTTTATTGGTCTTTTGCTGTTGAATGGCATCCTTAACTTCCTTCAAGGTGGGGGATGGTTGGCTTCCATCATCTCCTCCGCTGCCTTGACTTTCACTGCCTGTACTTTCAGCGCCATTCAAATGTTCCTCGTAGTGCTGTTTCCACCTTTCGATCACCACACGTTCGTCCGTCAAGACGCTATCATCCTTATCCCGGCACATTTCGACTCGCGGCACGAAGCCTTTGCGGGATGCGTTGAGCTTCTGATAAAATCTGCGTATTTCTGCGATGCTGCGCGTATGCAGTGCCGACATCAGGTTGCTTCAGTCGCTCTAGGTCGTACCGCGGCGGTCGTCGGTACCGAACATTGTTGATGACGGATAGTTTTGGGCGCAGTTTAACCATCACCAGATAGTGGTCAGAGTCGATGTTAGCGCCACGATATGTCCTGACGTCGATAATGTCGGAGAAGTGCCGTCCATCAATCAGAGCGTGGTCGATTTGTGATTCTGTCTGCAGTGGTGATCTCCAGGTGTACCGATACGGGAGGCTGTGTTGGAGGTGCTGCGAATGGCCATATTCTTGGAGGCGGCGAAATCAATTAGTTGTAGGCCGTTTTCGTTCGTCAGCCGGTGAGCGCTGAACTTCCCTATAGTCGGTCTATGTTCATCCTCCTTAGCAGCTCTGGTAGATGGTATGATTACCTCTAAACGTTCGCACCATTGATCTCTTCTAACAAACCTCCAGCAAACCCCCGCTTCCCTGTCAGTATAAGACCATAGACCACAGGGGCTGGTTACCCGAGGTTACCCTAAGGTTGTTCGTATTCCGGCCAGCACCACGAGAAGGTAGGGATAGGAGTTTCTGGGTATGAGGCTAAGGACCGCGAGATGGGGTCTATATTTTATTCCTTCAGGTACGTGAAATTCCAATTGTACGCTTTACCCAGCATTTGCCATGCCAGCATCTTGAAGAATATAGTTATCTTGAATCAGTCATCCAAAATGTGGGTAACAAGAACTTTGTATCAATAGAAAAAATAAAAATAACTAAAATTACATAATAAATCAATTTAAAATAATAAGCAATGTAAGAATATATGTTCATATCATTTCTTAGTATTTTGTTTTGTATTCAGTCTCTCTATGTCGATTTATTCAACTTTATATGATCCATATCAACTCGATATGATCCTTTCTTTTGAAAGTAGGTGTTTTCCGAAAACAGTGGATGTAAGCCTTTTTGCCTTTCTCGTACAACAAAGTTGTTCCGAAAGGCTATATGATGGATCCAAAAAAGAACTTTTCATAGAAGGCCCGGAGACCCATAGTGTTATCCAGCTTTCCACGCTCGCCATAATGGCGGCTACCATAAAATAATTTGACAGTAACTGCTTCCGACGCCAAGTTGCTTTCGACCAAGATGAATACACCACTAGGTGCTCCAATCTGCCGAATTCACGATTCAGCCATCTTGGATTTTAGTATGGGAGAGCCAGCCGGTTTGTTTTCGTTTTGCACTGAAAATGAATTTTTCACCCCCGCCGTCTTCTCTTCCACAAACTTGGCAGATTGGAGCACCTACTACTGTATTCATCTTGCTTTCGACGCTATTCGACGATACCATGGTATCCGAGCAACCAATTGGTTTAGTTTGTTTACTGCAAAACCAAGAAATACTCTCAGGAAAGAACCTTTATGTAAAAACAATTAGTTTGATTTCATTCAACTATTTCTTCATTTTAGGACATTTTCCATCATCTATAAGAAGTAGTGGCAGCCGACGAGTAATGTGGATACGGATAGCTTCGGTAAATAAGCTTCTCATGTCCAATTAGCTCTGCATTCTCACCCCAATTTTCAGAGATGACCAAGACTTCCGAAACATCGCCGTACCGTTGTTGGCTTCCATTTTCTTCGGTGGAGGACTATTTTCAAAAACCTCATACCCTGATTATATCGTGTAAAAAATAACTCAGTTGAATGAGGATTGTGGAAAATATGATCCTCAAGGAAATATCTCGGCAAAATGCAATATTGGAATTAATTATTTACAGTTTAATTTGTTAAAAACAATTGTGTTCATATTTTAGCTACCGTTAAACGATTATATTAACAGTTTTAAAATACAAATCATTAAAAGTGTGTTGTACAAATACAGAACCAATGCTCGCACCATATGCTCGGCCTCATGTATCCAAGTACATTAAATTGAAATACAGTAGATTTGTTTTAGTTGATCTCCAGATTGTCAGTGAAAGCAATTACCCACTATCACCTCTGAAAGCAATTACCGATTATCATCGCCGATGAATATCGATATAATATGCATGAAGATAAGTTGAATGAAGTGAGAATCAGTACCAGGAATAAGTTAAGCTGCGATCATTTATAAAAAAAAAGCATCGTTCAAATACTATTATAACTTCTCATGTGAGATATTCAAGTCTGGTCTACTTCTATGGCTCGAGAATTGTCGATTTCAACTCATCTCACGTGAGGCGACCGTGTAATTCAAATGGGAGGCAAAGATAATTTCCGCTTCATTCGAGACGCCTCACCTCACCTCGTGCGAGATGTAGAATAAGCACAAAAATGTAAAGCTTTTGAAATGGAAAAATCTAATTCACTACTATTTGGGTTTCAGGCTTGTTTGTTGAAATCAATTCTTTATATTCATTATCCCGTCTACGTGATAAAAAAGCAAAATAGACTTATTAAGCTTATTAAGTTTAAAATGAATAGCTCCATTGAAAACTTCTGTTTTATGTTTTGAAAACTTGTCACGAAACGTTTTCCATACACATTTTCAGGTGCTTCCTTATGGCATTAACAAATTTTGAAATATAGCACCTCGAAGTACTTCGATTCAACTTTGTCAGATCATTAAATTTTATTGAAGTCTGTTGGTTAAGAGTCTAGGTATACCTACTTCGGAAACAGATTAGATGTTTGGAAATTCACTCTGAAGTATAGAATTAATTGTAGTATAAAAAAATAAGTTTTTTTTTCGTTTGATGTAATCACGACTGTGATAAAGCCACAACATAGGTACAAATTGGCCGCGATATTAAGCGACAGAGAACCATTGGTTTCTGGAGCAATCACCATCGGATTCAAAGACGTCACTTTTACCGACTGTTTGACCAGAGATGAACGCGAGAGCCAAGTGTCCATGTTCGATGAACCTCAACGATAATAAAAACCACTAATTGGCCTAGTACCTATTATGGGGCAGACGTCCGTAATCCATGACCATTGGCCTGATAAGGATTCAATATTCATCGTTGATTTTGCTTTTTAAACATTAAAATGCCCTGAAAACGGAAAAAATGGTTATGCTTAAACTCTGGTGAACTTTTTCATAGATGTTTTTTCTGCTATATGCAAGTAAATAAACAACAAAATGGTTGCTAAGAAACTACTTCAGCGTCCACAAGGCGCCAATAACAGATCAGCGTCGGAAGCAGTTACTGTCAGAATTGTTTATAACAGCCGCCATTATGGCTAGCGTGGAAAGCTGGATATACCGATCGATTCAGCTCGACGAACTGAGGTGATGTCTGTATGTGTGTATGTATGTATGTGTGTGTGTATGTGTGTATGTGTACAAATTTTGTGGACACACTTTTTGGAACTTAGCATTATCCGATTTACTCGCAACAAATTGCATTCGACGGGGAATGTGGTCCCATTGTTTGCTATTGAAAATTGTTTCGATCGGACATTGCATTTCGGAATTATTGAAAAATCATTGTTTTTTCCCAAGGGTCCCCCCTTGGAAAAAAAATTCAAAACCGAAAAAAAAAATTCGAGATGGTGGCAATGCATTTTAACTAATGCAAAAACATGCAAAATTATCGAAAAAATGTGATCTATTCTCCTAAAGAGTTTTTTTGACCTTTCGAATGTGATTTTTACACTATATTTTATAATGCACGAGAAAGGCATCATTACTGCTAGGTGGATTAATCTGGGTTTTTTTAAGTATGCGTTGGTCCGGATTACCCATTACCTGCATGTAATCGCAAGCATTTAAGGACAACCCTCACGGAATCCAAATTAAGAAGAACTCGTGTTTTTAATGGCAAATGCTGGGTAAAGCGTACCATTGGTACTTCGCGTACCTGAAGGAATAAAATAGACCCCATCTCGCGGTCCTTAGCCTCTTACCCAGCAACTCCTATCCCTACCTCCCCGCGGTGCTGGCCGGGATACGAGCAACCTTAAGGAAGATCGGGTAACCAACCCCGGTGGAAACTATGGTCGTATGCTGACAGGGGAGGGGAATTTGCTCCTCTCCGGAGGTGCAAATCTTACTGATCGTCTGTTCTCCATGTCAGGATCGGCTCACAACAGCGTCTATTCTCTTTGTTAGGAACGGCTGATCATCGTCCGAGTGCCAGCGAGGTACTCTAAGTGAAACTGTGCACCATGGTCCACCGGGAACAAGGAGGAATGGTTCTCCGGAAATTTAGGAGGTTTGGTGTCAGGCCCTGCAAGCCAGCCTTTAAAAATAACATACGTAACGAACAATCAACAAGAGAGTACGGACTGGAACCATCGGTGAAGACCAATGCGACGAAAAGGCACTAGCGATTGGATACTCGGTTTGTGGAACTGAAAATCTGTCAACTTCATCGGGAGCACACGCATACTCGCCGATGTGCTCAAGGACCGTGGATTCGGCATCGTAGCGCTGCAGGAGGTTTGTTGGAAGGGATCAATGGTGCGAACGTTTAGAGGTAATCATACCACCTACCAGAGCTGCGGCAACACACACGAGCTGGGAACAGCTTTCATAGTGATGGGCGATATGCAAAGGCGCGTGATCGGGTGGTGGCCGATCAATGAAAGAATGTGCAGGTTGAGGATCAAAGGCCGGTTCTTCAACTTCAGCATAATCAACGTCCATAGCCCACACTCCGGAAGCACTGATGATGATAAGGACGCATTCTACGCGCAGCTGGAACGTGAGTACGACAGCTGCCCAAGACACGACGTCAAAATCATCATAGGAGATTTGAACGCTCAGGTTGGCCAAGAGGAGGAGTTTAGACCGACTATTAGAAAGTTCAGCGCTCACCGGCTGACGAACGAAAACGGACTACGACTTATTGATTACGCCGCCTCCAAGAATATGGCCATTCGCAGCACCTACTTCCAACACAGCCTCCCGTATCGGTACACCTGGAGATCACCACTGCAGACAGAATCACAAATCGACCACGTTCTGATTGATGGACGGCACTTCTCCGATATTATCGACGTCAGGACATATCGTGGCGCTAACATCGACTCTGACCACTATCTGGTGATGGTTAAACTGCGCCCAAAACTATCCGTCATCAACAATGTTCGGTACCGACGACCGCCGCGGTACGACCTAGAGCGACTGAAGCAACCTGATGTCGGCACTGCATACGCGCAGCATCTCGAGGCAGCGTTGCCGGAAGAGGGTGAGCTCGATGGGGCCCCTCTTGAGGACTGCTGGAGTACAGTTAAAGCAGCCATTAACGACGCAGCGGAGAACAACGTCGGGTATATGGGTCGAAGTCGACGGAACGATTGGTTCGACGAAGAGTGCAGACAGATTCTGGAGGAGAAGGACGCAGCGCGGGCGGTCGCGCTGCAGCAAGGTACCCGGCAGAACGTGGAACGTTATAGACGGAAGCGGAGACAGCAGACCCGCCTTTTCAGGAGAAGAAACGCCGCCTGGAAGAAGCGGAGTGCGAGGAGATGGAACAGCTGTGCCGTTCTCAAGATACACGCAAGTTCTATCAGAAGCTCAACGCATCCCGCAAAGGCTTCGTGCCGCGAGCCGAAATGTGCCGGGATAAGGATGGGAGCATCTTGACGGACGAACGTGTGGTGATCTGAATGGCGCTGAGAGTACAGGCAGTGAAAGTCAAGGCAGCGGAGGAAATGACTACGTCAGTTCAGCGGACGATGGAAGCCAACCAGCCCCCACCTTGAGGGAAGTTAAGGATGCCATTCAACAGCTAAAGACCAATAAAGCAGCTGGTAAGGATGGTATCGGAGCTGAGCTCATCAAGATGGGCCCGGAAAAGCTGGCCACTTGCCTGCACAAACTGATAGTCAGAATCTGGGAAACCGAACAGCTACCGGAGGAGTGGAAGGAAGGGTTATAGATGGGGCATCTACAAGAAAGGCGACAAACTGGAGTGTGAGAACTTTCGAGCGATCACCATCCTTAATGCCGCCTACAAAGTGATATCCCAGATCATCTTCCGTCATCTGTCACCATTAGTGAACGAGTTCGTGGGAAGTTATCAAGCCGGCTTCGTTGACGGCCGCTCGACAATGGACCAGATCTTTACTGTACGGCAAATCCTTCAAAAATGCCGTGAATACCAGGTCCCAACGCACCATCTGTTCGTTGATTTCAAGGCGGCATACGACAGTATAGACCGCGTAGAGCTATGGAAAATTATGGACGAGAACAGCTTCCCTGGGAAGCTTACCAGACTGATCAAAGCAACGGTGGATGGTGTGCAAAACTGTGTGAAGATTTCGGGCGAACACTCCAGTTCGTTCGAATCGCGCCGGGGACTAAGACAAGGTGATGGACTTTCGTGCCTGTTGTTCAACATTGCGCTAGAAGGTGTCATGCGGAGAGCCGGGTGTAACAGCCGGGGTACGATTTTCAACAGATCCAGTCAATTTATTTGCTTCGCGGATGACATGGACATTGTCGGCCGAACATTTGCAAAGGTGGCAGAACTGTACACCCGCCTGAAACGTGAAGCAACAAAAGTTGGACTGGTGGTGAATGCGTCAAAGACAAAGTACATGCTAGTGGGCGGAACCGAGCGCGACAGGGCCCGCCTGGGAAGCAGTGTTACGATAGACGGGGATACCTTCGAGGTGGTCGAGGAATTCGTCTACCTCGGATCCTTGCTAACGGCTGACAACAACGTTAGTCGTGAAATACGAAGGCGCATCATCTGTGGAAGTCGGGCCTACTACGGGCTCCAGAAGAAACTGCGGTCGAAAAAGATTCGCCACCGCACCAAATGTGTCATGTACAAGACGTTAATAAGACCGGTAGTCCTCTACGGACATGAAACATGGACAATGCTCGAGGAGGACTTGCAAGCACTCGGAGTATTCGAGAGACGGGTGCTTAGGACCATCTTTGGCGGTGTGCAAGAAGACGGTGTGTGGCGGCGAAGAATGAACCATGAGCTCGCCCAACTCTACGGCGAACCCAGTATCCAGAAGGTAGCTAAAGCCGGAAGGGTACGATGGGCAGGACATGTTGCAAGAATGCCGGACAGCAACCCTGCAAAGATGGTGTTCGCTTCCGATCCGGCAGGTACGAGACGGCGTGGAGCGCAGCGAGCGAGATGGGCAGACCAGGTGCAGAACGACTTGGCGAGCGTGGGGCGTATCCGAGGATGGAGAGATGCGGCCTCGAACCGTGCATTGTGGCGTCAAATTGTTGATTCAGTGTTATCTGTTTAGATGTTAACTAAATAAATGAAATGAATCGTGTTTTTAATGGCACACCACTCAAAACGGAAGCAACTTGGAAGTTAGCTAGACAACTTTGGGATTGATCCCTTTTAAATTGTTCTATAAGCGTTTTCCAGGAAATAGTGAATATTCGGATATGGGGATAAACATTTCAGAATTTGGAAAAATGAGACCGTCACGAAAAAATGATAGGTTTTGCGAATACTTCAATTTATATTTGAAATTGTTAGCGAAGCTGTAACGAAATAGTATTGGTCGTTTGGCAGTATGATGATGGATCAAAACGGTAATAAAATGGTTGCTCGGCAGGCATTAGAAGCATTTTAAACACTATTATGAGAACTCATCCCACTTGCTACGGTAACTTATTTATGACAACATCGCATTACCTTGTTCCACTTACTAAATTCGTATTTAGTCGATGTAGACATGCATTCCAAATAAAACAGGCCTCCAAACTTATCGTTGTATGACAACGGAGTTAGCGTCTTCAAAACTGTAGCAGGTTGAATTTACATAACGAACAAATAAAAGCCTGAGAAAAGTTCTACTAACAAACAATGTATAATAATAATAAAAAAAATCATAACGATAATTTTACGTATCATTAACTTTTGTATACGCAGCTGCAGAAACAACAGAGGCCTAACGTGTGCGCACCCAACAAGTAGCAACTCCTCCAATTTCCCTATTTCCGCATCCATCAGCAGCGAGCTCGCCTTCGGCTCGACCTGTGACTGTGGTCCCAGTCTATATTCGTTCAGCAGCCCTGACCTAGGCAGCCATCCATTTTCCTTCGGCTGTCGTCTTCGCCAGTGGGGAATAGGCTGGTTCGGCGAAAAGGTAGCGTGTTGAGGCGAAGCTAAATCGTCGAATAGTCTTTCAACTTGCGTTCATTTCAATTGAAATTCTTCAGCGAATTTGAATTGAAGCCATTAAAAAACCTTAACAGAAACCCCTTTCGGTTTTGAGTGTGAACCTGTCTAAAGATGAATCGATTTTTTTTTTCGCCCTGGTCGAACGCGGGAAGACAAGTATCATTAGTTTTTATTTCGTCTTTGTATTACAAAACATTTTCATCCGTTCTCATAATCGGGGTGTTATTATGGAGTTATTAATTGTTACAAAATGATTTCTCTAAATGAGGTAGAGCTGCTGCTGCTGCAGCAGCAGATTCCTTGTGCGAGCAATGAACTTCGACGATGCGATGATTGGGGATTTCGACGGGAACAATCTGATCGACTTCAGTGGCCGATGAAGACCACAATGGAAAGCAAAAGTCTGGAAGATGTTTTGGTGGCTAATCCAATTTTCGGCAAGTCATCGTGGTTTGTTTGGTTCGGAGAAGTCGTATGGAAATTGGAATTTATTAGAATGATTTGATTCGTATCGAATAATGAAAATCAAAGGTTGATAATGTAATGACGAGATATTATGGACGAGCGGCATGGGTTTACGCAACTTACATCTCGTTAGTGAAGATATTGGTTTTGCCCTGAGCCATTCAGGAAGTGATTGGATGCATCCCATCCGGCAAAAACCTTCATTATCTACACAATCCCCAAGCAAGAAAGAAAATACCAAATCACTATTTTGACAAATCACCTAATCCACAGAGGAAATCCATCTTGTAGGCACCGTACCTTTCACTTCTTGTGTTAAGACGAGGACGGCAACAGCAAGTGGGTGTATCTACTCTCGATGCTTCTGGTCTGACACCATCGGCATAGCATTGAGGGGACCATCTAGCTATCTGTGCCTGCTCCCAGAGTTTGTTTTAAGTAAGAATGCAATATTGTTTCAATGCCGAACGGTAGCTGGGGTGAAGTTGCGTCTAGGAAAAAAATGTGAACCCGTTCCTTATTTCAATGATTGTTACTGAAAAAATGAGTTCAAAATATGAGTTCTAAATTATTTTATTCGGATATAGTTATTATAAAACGTAAAATCATTATTATACTACAGTAAAACAGATTGAAACCCTCGAACCCTCAGCCCCTACCAGAAAGAAATATCTAACTACGCCAAAGACTGACACCGACCATCGTCGGTCGAAGCTATCAATCTGTCATAAAGTGCACACACCCGCCCGAGCGGACCAGGCCGGCCCGGGCGTCAATTCCAAATCATTCCAAGAAAGGTGATGGAGCAGCGGAGATTATTCGGTTCATCAGTAGTTGGGTCCATCAAGAAAGGCCGCCATCTCGCCCGTAAAAGCAAGCCTTGCGGGCTTGCCAACCGAAATGACTTCCCTTCGAGGAAGCCCATTGTCTCCTGGCGAAGGGTCATTAGGCAGCTCGATTCAACTACTCCACACTGCGGCGCGCTGGAGATTGATCACATGTCTCGGCTATTGAAGCTCGTACAAGATTAATGCTCAACCCATTCCACTTGGGTTCGTTATGCGATCGATTGGAACCGCCGCGCGTGAGTGCCTTATCAGATCATAAGCATCTCTTTGCCATGGTGCTTGCCATGGTCCGTCCCGTTCGAGCCCGTCTACAATGTTGTTGGCAGTGCGATGAAAGCTACCGATCGTTGGACTTTGAAAAATTAAAAGTGATTCTCGAGTGACAAATGGAAGGTCAGTTGTCTTGTCGAGTTGTGATCAGTTTTGGTCGGCATCGATAGGCGAGTTGGAGCGAATGGCATCTACTGTCAGCCAAATGTGGAATAGAAAAAAAAAAACGGTAAAATTTGAAGTTCATATCGAATGCCAGTGGTAGAGATAATTAACTGTTGATTTTTGTTTTTTTTTTCTCAAGCATCAAAAACTCGTTTATTCAGGAAATTTATCTCGACTGTAACAATTTGGTGAGAGATGAACGTGGTAATGTGTCAATAGATTGTAGTTGTATAGTAATTCCCTTTGAATTAAAATATATTCGTAGTTCATCCATGTCTTTTGTATTGTGTAATGTATGATCTACTTAACCTTCTGTCTGTGCTCAAAAAAACTTACGTTGTCTGTGCTCTGGGGTCAAATTATTTAAATTGAAATTGCTATAACTTGTTTAATGTTTGGCCAATTTTGGATTTTTTGGGCTGTTTCGAAAGATAATTTTATCATCTTTTAGGTCGTTCCCAAAGATTGATTATAGGTGGGCAGGAACATCGCGGGGACGGGTTTTAGTGAACAAGGGAACAACACCAGTGATTTTTCATGATTATTTTACTTATATCCGAAAATCCTACCCATTTTGAACTGCAACTTTTTAAAAGGCTATGCAGGAAGGCATGTGCTTTGGCATGTGGCGTTGATAAGTTTAGAACTCGGCCGCCAGGTGGTGGTATATTTCAATTCATTATTTTAGACTACTCAAGATATTCCGATATATAGAATTCTCCTCAGTGTAAATATTCTTATCGCACAAATTAAAAAATGGGAAGAAGTGCTCATTATATTGAGCACCGCTTTGTAGTGCTAGACATCCCGAACAATGTTGCCGAATACAACTTGGGTGTAGGTATGAGGGATCTCAAGCTAAAGCAATATTTCATATATGCAAGAATATTGCAAGTACACTAGCGCCGCCTATTTGTAAATTTCCTTATTATTTATTCCGTCACATGACAGTCTATTCCCACCAGACGAACTTTGTTACAGACGTCATCTTTACAAATTTCAAAATTGTGCGATAAGAATATTTACAATGAGGAAAATTCCATATATCGGAGTTACTTTAGTAGTGTAAAATAATGAATTCAAATATACCGCCACCTAGCGACCAAGCGCTAAACTAATCAATGCCTCATGTCAAAGCAGACGCCTTCCTGCATAACCTTTTTAAAAAGGTGCAGCTCAAAATGGGTAGGATTTTCGGATATAATAAAATAAGCATGAAAAATCACTGTTTTTGTACCCTTTTTTACGAAAACCCCTCCTCGCGATGTACCCGCCCACCTATAGTCAATCTTTGGTAACGACCTGAAAGATGATTAAATTATCTTTCGAAACAGCCCCAAAAATCCAAAATTGGCCAAACATTAAAATAGTTATAGCAATTTCAATTTGGGGTCAATTTGACCCCAGAGCACAGACAACGTAAGTTTTTTGAAAAAAGGACACTGTAGCGCATATTTTCAAGATTTTTCAAGCGAATTTGCACCTAGGAGATAGATCTCGGCGAGTTTTACCAAACTACCAAAAATTAGGAGAATCGGTTGAAAACTAAAAAAATGGCAGCCACTCAAAGTGGCCTGGGGTCATATTGACCCCAGAGCACAGACAAAAGGTTAACCTTCAACCACATGATTTTCTCCTATTATACTTTGACCACTAAGTTTCCCTGAAGCTTATTAACGTGATCGGTGTGGTCAAGCTGGGTGACGAACTTATTACACTTCAACTCATTTGATATTGACCACGCGTTGAATTCAACGCGTTGTGGTTAGTGGGTATAGAAAAATAAACTAAATTCCTTTTCCATACAGATTGAAGTGTCCCGATATTTCTTGGGCCAATGCGGGACACACCGTATGATAACTTGTCATAAGACAAGTCGTCAGTTCCAGTGCTGTAAAAAATCATTGGCATTCATTTGTATAATTTTACGCGAACTTTTCCTAGAAGCTAGACATCAATTTATGAAGTATGACAAATTGTAGCGCCTAAATGTGTCTATAACTTTGTCTAGCACGACGTGAGAGGCAAAATGTCATTCAAATTACACGACAGATTTTGGGGATTTCACTCAAACGAAAACAAAAATTTCTGCGTTATCCAGATTCTGACAAATGATCTTTACTTTTGTTTATCTCTATGTTACCCAGAAGATACGGAAATTGTCCAGATTGTCAAAATAATTGAGAGCTTCAATCTTAGATCGGTTACAGATTTTCTATTCATCTTATTTCTTTCGGATTCCACAAATTTTTTAGACTTCACAGATTCACCATGGAATGCGGGACGTTTACCGGGATGCCTAGTAATGCGGGACAAGTGGGCTGAATCCGGGACTGTCCCGCATAATCTGGGACGTCTGATCACTTTAATAAAGATTATATTATTGTCTAATGAATAATAAAAGACGAATAAATTCTATTTCAATAATCTAAAAAATGGTTGATACAACATGTAGAGGAACCTGTACAGAAATAACAAAAATCATTGGCATGAACTCGGAGATGCTTGGAAAGAACATTTAGTGGCAATATTAAGGAAAGCAACAATCTAAAATTTTCAAAAGAGCATTAGCATGATCGACCGCACAAGGTTACTACTCCGTTATTGCCAGGTCAGCTATAATTATACAGAGAACCAACAGATGAAGTTTGGGACTAACATCATCTTCAATGTGTAAGACCTGCCGGCGCTGTTATTGCTTATTTTTGGTGACCCAAAAATAAGCAATACCAGCGCCGGCAGGTCAATTGAAGAATAGGTAGGAAATTGTTGACGTGATACTCGCTTTGATAGAAGCCGACGATTCTTCTGCACTTCCACGAGAAATCACTGGGATGTTGGATATATGGGGTAGGGAGTGTGGCAGGGCTCGTTTTCGTAAACGGTCTGCCGCGCATAGCGTGTAGTTTGATTGATTTTAAACAAACACATTCAAACGAACACCAATTATTATAATTATCGACCGCACTACACAACTGAATGCGAACTAAATTTTCGCTTTCACCCGCACAAAGCAGAACAAAATTTCGGTAATCGGCCGATCATTTTGCTTTCCGCACAAAGAAAAGCTAAATTTCGACGACCGGCCGATCGCTCTGCTTACTGGAGAATCACGATTCGACCATCTAAAATTATCAAAAGAGACGATTAAGGGGGTACTCGGGTAATGATTCCTCATAGAAACACTGATTCATGCTGCCCCCACCAAGAATCGCCGATGCATCATTTTTCGAAAAGTTTTTTTGACGTAGAATTACGTCTTTCGGGACAAGGGGGGGGGGGGGTGTAAAATAAAAATTTGACACCGTCATAAAAGTGATCAGGAAGTATGGGCTACTAGCTCAGCCGTTTTCATACTGAATTTGGAGATTTTTATATCAATCGATCGACGAACTCTTTAAGATTTTGCCCAACTTTTAAAAACAATAGATGAGATACGCTAAACTATAGAAAATCTATTTTTTACTTGATACTGGTAAAAATCGGTAAATCAACCAATCCCCTACGTGCATTACAAGAACAGACATCAAAACCGTGCAACTTACGGACTCGGCTCCAATCCAAGACTTCACGGAGAGCGTACACGAGAGGCTATAGCAAACCACAGCAGCACTCAAGGGAAATTTCCTCGAATCCAACATTTTATTAGGAGAAAAAAAGCGATGGGGTATATCAGTGCCGCTGCAAAAATCATCGGGTGACTGTCGGATAGCAGCAGCAGTCGAGTAGAATTTTTACGCAAGGTTTGTACTAACGTTCGGTTGCTGTGTGTGATTTGAAAGACGCATTGTGGATTGGAAATCGGTTCTTCTCAGCACCAGCTTTTTACACAAAAAAAAGTAGAGCCGAGACAAATTTTCTTTAAAGAGCAAATCATAACCGCTTGGAAACGGCAGAAAGTTGGAGTTGGTAGCAATGAAAGTGTTCGTCGGAGGGAGAAGGTGCGAAAAATTATTCGCATTGATGACGTCTCAAATCTAGACCATTTTTTTTTAAAGTGCATAACAGCAAAAATTAATTATTCTCAGTTCTTTGTCTATGTATATAGCTAGGCATGCAGACGACGAACCAGAAAGAATGAATTTTGACTGTTGTGCCTTTTCCTTGGTCTAGAAATCATCAAGTGAACTTTTCTTTAGCTTCTGGTTTCGGATTTTTTCCGTTTGTGATGGGAAAGGAGCATTATTGAAAACAGATCGGTTCTTATTAGAACCAGAGTTTTACACAAGGCAAGATTGAGGCGAGGCAAATTGTTTTCAAAGTGCAAAGCATAATCGCTTGGCGACGGCAGAAATTCTCCGTCGGTAGCAGTGAGAGCTTTCACGTCAGAGGGAGACACTTCCGAAATACATTCACATGGATGGGGATCATCGTGTTTCAGCGGGTAATCATCGAGTGGCTGACGTTGCAACGTCACCATGGTGTCAGTAGTAATGATCGACTACGATCGCATCGCACCTGTACCAACCACACGATCCAGGTCTACGAAGTTCTTTACCTTTTCCTGATTACGCACCCTTGAAATAATCGGCAATTCATCTGGATACTTAACGTTTTGTACCAATTGAAACATTAAAATCTCCGCTATTGGGAACTCCTGTTGGTTTAGATAAATTTCAGCTAGCACTCTTTTCACCTTTCTTCGATTCTAGCAAAATTGTATCGCTGATTTGAGTAAACTATTCCATTTTGAAAAAAAGTTGCCTGTCGATAACTCAACCCTTAGTTTCTTCAGCGTATACGGGTCATACTTACAGCTTACAGCTCCTCAATTGTTGTCTCTTCGAAGGTCCAAAAAGCCACCCGCGATTTCCGGCGAACACAAGAATTCTGGTCCTCCAAACCTCGTACTGCTACATGCATGATAAGTAAGGACCTTTTCCCCACTTAGTCGCAAAATCGGCTAAATTTTCTTTTGTTGGCACCCATCTAAAGGGTGTCAGGCCATTTGGCCGAATGCTGTTTTTCCGAACAGGTCGTTTGGCCGAATAGTAAAAAAAAAATACCTCAAGTTACGAGTAGAACTTTTTCCAACTTCCTTCTTTCTTCATCCTTCTTCCTTTTTCCTTTTTCCTTCTTCCTTCTCCCTTCTTCCTTCTTCCTTCTCCCTTCTAACTTATTCCTTCTTCCTTCTTAATTCTTCCTTCTTCCTTCTTCCTTCTTCCTTCTTTCTTCTTCCTTCTTCCTTCTTCTTTCTTACTTTTTCCTTCTTTCTTGTTCCTTTTTCTTTCTTCCTTCTTCCTCCTTTCTTCGTCCTTGTTCCTTATCCCTTCTTTCTTATTCCTTAATCCTTCTTCCTTCTTTCTTCTCCTTATGCCTTCTTCCTTCTTCCTTATGCCTTCTTTCTTCTTCCTTCTTCCTTTTTCCTTCTTCCATATTCCTTCTTCCTTCTTCCATCTACCATCTTTCTTCTTCCTTCTTCATTCTTCCTTCTTCCTTCTTCCTTCTTCCTTCTTCCTTCTTCCTTCTTCCTTCTTCCTTCTTCCTTCTTCCTTCTTCCTTCTTCCTTCTTCCTTCTTCCTTCTTCCTTCTTCCTTCTTTCTACTCCCTTCTTCTTCTTCCTTCTTCCTTCTTCCTTCTTCTTTCTTCCTTCTTTCTCCTTCCTTCTTTCTTCTTCCTTCTTCCTTCTTTCTTCTTCCTTCTTTCTTCTTCCTTCTTCCTTCTTTCTTCTTCCTTTTTCTTCTTCCTTCTTCCTTCTTCCTTCTTCCTGCTTCCTTTACTTTCTTGCTTCTCCCTTCTTCCTTTTTCCTTTTTCCTTCTTCCTTCTTCCAATAACTTCACACTAAGTAGTGAGTACTCATTTCTCGTTTGTCTTTTCTCACTTCTTGCTTCTCACTTCTAACTTCTCACTTCATAAGGAAACGTATTCCAACTATTCGGCCAAACGACATGCGGCCAAAAGGCATTCGACCAAATTTCCCTAAACCTTCTAAAATAACATTGATTTTTTTATGCCGGTTCTATAAAAGTTTTGTACACTGGGGTCTCCTTTCACGCGTTTTTACGCGGATTTTGAGATTTACGCGGTTATTGGGATTTACGCGGATTTATTCGTTAGGATGAGAAGTGAGAAGGAAGAAGTGAGAAGTGAGAAATCAGTAAAAAGGTGTAATATGTGAGAAGTGAGTAACTAGAAGGGAGAAGTAAAAAGCGAGAAAGGTGAAGTGAGAAGCGAGAAGTGAGGAAGTGTGAAGTAAGAAGTGAAAAGTAAGAAGTGAGAAGCAAGAAGTGAATAGTGAGAAGTGAGATGTGGGGGGTGACAAGTGAGAATTGAGATGTGATATGTGATAAGCGAGAAGTGAGAAATGATAAGTGAGAAATGAGATGTAATTTGTGAGAAAGGAGAAGTAAGATGGAAGAAGTGAGGAGTGTGAAGTGAGAAGCGAAAAGTGAGAAATAAGGGAGAAATGAGAAGTGACAAGTGAGAGCCGAGAAGTGACTAGTGAGATGTGAGAAGGAAGGAGTGAGAAGCGAGAAGTGATAAGTGAAAAGCGAAAAGTGAGAAGTGACAAATGAGGAATTAGATACGATAAGTGAGATTTAAGATGAAAGAAATGAGAAGCGAGAAGAGAGAAGTAAGAAGTACGAAGTGAAAAATGAGAAGTGCGAAGTAAGTAGTGTAAAGTGAGAAGTGAGGAGTAAGAAGTAAATAGTGAGAAGTAAAAACTGAGAAGTGAGAAACGAGTGGTGTGAAACAAGAAGCGAGAAGGAAAAGGTAAAAAGTGGATGAGAAGTAAGATGTTCGAAGTGAGAAGTGAAAAGAGATAAGTGAGAAATAGGAAGGCAGAAAATAAGTAAACGGTAGCGAGAAGTGAAATGTGGAATTTGGGAAGTGTGAAGTAAAGAATGATATGCGAGTAGTGAGAAGTAAAAGTTGAGCAGTGGAAAGCGATTTTTAAAAAGTGAAAAGTGAGAAGTAAATGAAGTCAATGTGAGAAATCAGAAGTGAGAAATGAGAAGTGAGAAATGAGAAGTGAGAAGTAATATGTAAGATGTGAGATGTAAGAAGTGAGAAACAAGAAGGGAGAAGTGAGAAGGTAGAAATGAGAAATTAGAAGTGAGAAGTAAGAAGCGAGAAGTGAGAAGTAAGAAGTGGGAAGTGAAAAGTGAAAAGTGAGAAGCGGGAAGTCAGAAGTGAGAGGCGAGAAGTGAATAGTGAGAAGTGAGAAATGAGATAAATATGTAAGATTTGAAAAATGAGAAGTGAGAAACGAGAAGTGATAAGTGAGAGCCGAGAAATGAGAAGTTAGAAATGAGAAGCTACAAGTGAGAAGTGAGAAATTCGATACGATAAGTGAGATGTAGGTGTGAGAAACGAGAAGTGATAAGTAAACGCCAAGAAGTGGGTTGGAAGCGACATATTCGAAGTGAGATTGAGAAGTGAGAAATTCAATACGAGAAGTGAGAAGTAAGAAGCCAGAATTGAATGGAGAGAACTGAGTTGTGAGAAGTGAGATGTGAGAAATAAAGGCAAGAAGGGTGAAGTTAGAAGATAGAAGTGTGGAGTGTGAAGTGAGAAGTGAGAAGCGAGAAGTGGGAAGTAAGAAGTGAGAAGTGAGAATTGAGAGCGAGAAGTAAGAAGTGAGAGGCGAGAAGTGAATAGTGAGAAGTGAGAAATGAGATAAAGATGTAAAAAAGTAAAAATATGTAAAAATATGTAAAAAGTTAGAAGTGAGAAACGAGAAGTTATAAGTGAGAGCCGAGAAATGAGAAGCTTTAAGTGAGAAGTGGTTAGTGAAAGCCGAGAAGTGGATAGAAGTGGGTTGTGGGAAGTGAGATATAAGAAGTGAGGAGTGAGAAATAATAAGCAATATGTGAGAAGTGAGAAGCAAAAAAATGGTTAGAAGGGAGAAGTGAGGTGTGTGATGTGAAAAGTGAGAAGCTAATAATTGAGAAGTGAGTAGTGAGAAGGGAGAAGCGAGAAGTGAATAGTGAGAAGTGAGATGTAAAAAGCGAAAAAAATAGATAAAGGTGGAAGATGTGAGAAGTAAGAAGTGTACTACGCGAATTTTACGTCACACATTCCATTGCTTGGATTGCAATCCTGACGAGCGGTCTGGCTACACTAATTGAGAGTTCATTTGGCTACACTCGTCTTCGCCTCAGCTCGTCTATAAAACTCACAGTGTCTATAAACAGACTACTTTCCGATTTGGATACCATATTTAGACCACTACCCGGGATGCGGTGGTCGTCGAGCACCTCGATAACATTATCAGTAAGAAACGGAAACACAACCTGCTGGTGCACCGCCATGCTGTTCGAGTCGTAAGACAAAAACAGGACGCTTTTATCAGCCGCTCAGGGGGAGCGAGAAGGCCGACTAAGGTGCCACAACTGAGGCCTTCTCCTTCGGTGATAGAGGCGATTGATTTCGTCCTGACGACCAACTAGGAAAAGACTGCACCTAACCAAAAAACGGCAGGAAACCGGCGAAGGTGCTCAGAACAAAGCCAAACAGTAGGCGACAGTACAGTAGGCCAAACGTTGTCTTGACGGAGCAGATCGGGGTGTAGTGGAGCCCGAAGGGCGCTGACCCGAGATGGCGACTTCTCGACCTAAAAAAGCGAAAGACACCAACCAGATGCAAGTCGTCGAGCCGCAAAAGAGGTCCTGCCAGCTAATGCCATTGGCACAAGCGACCGAAAATCCCTGGCAGCTGATCAGTAGCTCAAAGCGAAAGTCGAGCGCATCTCGACCCGCAAAGAAAGTTAAGGACAGAGTAGAGGCCTTGTTGGTGAAAACTGATAAGCATAAGTACGCCGACGTCGATGCAGGCGACCAAAAAGCTTTCGGCGCTGGAACAGGACGCCCGAAGCGTCAGACGAACCAAGACTGGTGGAATGATCTTGGTGCAGAAACGTGGAGCGCAAGCTAGCGGGACGACTGGCCCAACCCTAGCAGCACAAATTCACGTAGATTGCTGCAACTTATATGTGACCAGATTTAGTCATAACCAAGTTGCTGCAACCATTTTTGTCTGACTTGTGCTGCTCAGGAAGAGATCTAGAGTGACGGCGCCGAGGTGAAGTCGTTGGGGACGGAAGTGACCTTCCAATGCAAGCAACTGGACGAGGTCACGAACGCGGACGACGTCGTCTCTGCCGTCAGAGAGCGGTGCGGCACAAAGGTCATGGAGCGAGGGATGTCGAAATCGGCTGGTCAGCAAGCCCAATAAGCAAACTTCAGCCACCTTCAATGAACAGGTACTATTGGTGCTTAGAATCAGGACATAAGTCCTACGACTTTGAGGGCCCAGACCGTAGCAACCTGTGTCGTCATTGTGGAAGGGCACAAGGCGCAGGAATGCGATAAGTCACCAAAGTATCCATCTGCGCCAGCAAAAAGCAAGCATGTAATCACGTTATGGGTGGACCTCCGTGTCCTATTGTAGAAGAAAACAAGAAGAAGCCATGAAAGCAACACAGTTGAATCTTAACCACTGTGCATCTGTCCAGCAGCTGCTGTGGCAGTCGGTCTCGGAGTCGAAGACCGATGTCGCTCTCCCGTCCAACCCGCACAACGTCCCTGACGCGGATCGTTATTTACGTGACTAGTTTCACGCGCATTTCGGAATTTAGTCCATGTACCACAGGGAGCATGCAATATATTTGAAACAGATCGACAGACCTTTGCTTACGCATGTAGTTCGAAAGGCCTTGCTGCAGGAATTGAAACAGGTCGACAGACCTTTGGTTACGCGTGTAGATCAAAAGGCCTTACTTCAGGAATTTCTTGGATGGCCGAGAAATTATGTTTTGTACACATTCTATTCTATGTAGCACAAAGTGCATGCACCATATTTGCACCATAGACCTTTGGTTACGCGTAAAAATAGCGAAAAAACGATTTGTATTAAAAATCGTTTTTTACGCGGTTTTTGGGATGTACGCGGTTTTTATTTACGCGATTTTCGGGATTTACGCGAATTTTTTCAAATGTTTTTTATGCGGTTTTTCAAAAAGGTTAGAAAACACGTGAAAACCACGAAAAATTGATTTTTAGTGAAGTAGTTTTACGCGGTTTTTGGGATTTACGCGGTTTTTATTTACGCGGAACATTTCTCCCGCGTAGAAACCGAATCAAGTGTAATTCAAATAATGGGTTTCCAGTTTACAGACCAGGGATTCTAGTCTTGGAACCTTCGATTTCCATCCGACTAGCGCGACTTTCATTCCGTCAGCAAACTCTGCTCGGAAAAAACGCTACACAAGCAAAAGCTGTTTCGTTTGCGTCGACAAAAACGTGAAGCTGTAGCTTGTGAAGAACCCACTGCATACGGTGTAGAAAATAGCAACGATATATGTACGCGAGCTTAATCATGATCTCTGAACATATTCGTCAAACGCTCCCACGATTCCTTCAGATGGGTCGGTATCTTCTGATCCCATCCGGATTACTAACTCCTCAACTCCTGTATTAGGATCTTCCCGTGCACTGACTGGCACTGGGAAAAACTCAGCAATCCGGCGGGATCAAACAGACTCATTACAACATGAAGAGCTTGTTGATAATACGAAGATGCCTTCTACTCGTTCGGTGAACCTATCAAGCTGGAGTTTTTTTTCGATGCCAGTAACATTCTCTCCGATTCGAGGGAGAACCTCTTCAGAAATTGAGAACCAGTTTCGCAGGTGAAACCTCCCAAGAGAATTCGCATGGTTGACAAATATTCTTCGGCGTTTCTTTTCTTCGTATGCTGAACATGAGGAACATTTGGCCCCAAAGGTTGCCAGGTCCATTAGAACTGGATCTCGTGACGGGAAACTGAAATTCTAGAGCAGAAGTGGGGCTGGATCTGTCACACCTTACGCAGAGGTGGAATCAAAACCGCCAAATCCAACTTAGCAGCAGTTCAAGGCGCGCGATAATGAACAATCATCCAGGATAGAGATCTTTACTTACTTAGGTTATGATGTTTCATAAATTCCATCAATCTATGAGATTTTTAAAAATGCGATGAACGAAAAAACAGATCAATTATAATACGTGCGTGTGCATCACTATGCTGATTAGTGCGTCCATGGACAAAATATGTCTACTCTCTTCATTCATAAATATGCTACTTTTGTATCGAATAAATATCGCGCGTATGAAAAGGGGTTTCCGGGAATAAAAGAATTGGAATAATTAGCATGCAAAAGGTTCTGTTTCCCAAAGTTCCACGATGCTGAACTTTACTTTTATTGTAAACTTAATAGAATGTTATTATTTCTCATCCATATCAGCATTAAGTATCACGTGGACTCTCTATCGCCTCGCACAGAAAACCCGCAGTAAACAGGAATGTTATTTATGATTTTCCATATCAGCCGCAGGAAGCACTCCAGCTACGATGATGGTACACGATGTATAAATTATTACCCGGTTTTCTGCGGCATCTTCTGGATGCTCGTTGAGATATGCTTTTTGTTGAGCATCCTTGCGAAAGTTTTTGTCTCGCTCCAGATAGCCCACAGCACGCACTCCCACAGCGGAGTCGCTTTCTGGATCTGGAATCAAGTTCCGCATGAAACTTTCATGGGAGAGTAATGGTTGAAACAAAAAAAAAACGTTCAACTGGGGCAAACAAATGCAGAACAGGCCCGGCACGACCGACGACGGCCACCACGTTGCCACCAGTGTTATTTATCAAAAGCCCGTGCGAAAAGGTATTCCCTTCATGTGTGTAACGGGCAACAACGTAAGCAGCCTGCATTCGAGACTAACGCACCGAAAATTGAGAGGCAGGAAACCGCAGCACCAGAAACGTGCAATTTCGCGCTTTCTGTTTTTGTGCGCAATAAAATATTGTTTTTTGATAAAGTTCTGAAAGATAATATTTCTCACTTGTTTCCAGCCGGAGGCTGGTAGCAAACGGTGCACATTTCAAAGGGAACGATCCGAGAATCGCACAGCGTATGTTGCTCTTTTCCCATATGGAGGGTTAGGATTCGATTTTCGTCCTGGTATCCTTATATGTGTGGCAATTTAGCTACATTGACTGGTCGTGGAGTGGTCCAATTGAGGTATTGCTTTTCCGAAAATTGAATTTGAATGCGAAATAATGCGTAACCCTATCTAAGTTTCTTACGATGGCCAGCTTGCAGGAAAAGAGGAAAATTTTCGTTCGCTTTGATGTTCGCTTTACGGCCCAGGCGCCAAGGCTTACAGGGGAGCCAACCTTTGAAAGGATTCCAGGAATTCACTATAACCTTGCTGGTGGTACCTTGACGGCCGTTCCTGACGAAAGGTTGAGATGGATTAAATTCACTGGTGCTCACCTATTTTAGGGGGAACGGGGCACGCTTTCGCACTGTCTGTGCATACAAACGGTCCTAAATCAACGGACCCCGAAGAATGTAATCGCAATAGTTCAAATACCGACAGGGGAACCCACACGATTGGATGCTAGACGTCTAGCGTGATGGATAACGGTGGCGTACGTTGGATGGAGGCATGCACTGGGCAAACCATTTACAGCGGTTCCTTCGCACGTCCATGATCGACTGAAACGGCAGTATGTCATTGACATTCATCTTCACAATGCTTAGATTGTAACGGAATCCCTCCTACCTTTGGTCCTATCCCAACGGATTCCATCCGAGTCAGTGTATCTCCTAACAGCGTACGCTGTCACTCCGGATTCCTCGGCGCACATTCTCTTCTACGAGGAGTCAGACTCAAACCAAAAGTTATGCTACTTTGCTTGAAGCCTGCCTGAATTGAAGAAGGTGGAACGACCTAATATCAATTCAAATACCTACGTGGAAAATACTACCAAGCTTTGGTTTGGGCTGTCATGTGATCAGATGATTACTATAGTACTACTTTTCCGAAGAGCACAGTTTCTACCAGTTGAGGTTACATATTGATTTGCCGAAAAACTTTTAGCAGAAATATAATGAGCTCAAAAACGGCCCTATTGGATTTTGTTATTAGCCTTTTTTCATTTCCAGGGATATTCGTCGTTTAACTTTCTTGTACCCCTAGGTATAAGATTACTTCAAGCATAAATTTATAAAAGATTAAGGGTAAAACGACTTGTTATGGACGGGTTATTTATATAATTCTTTAAAAATGTACTGGTTATCTTTTTTCACATTGCGGTCGAATAGGGTGCTCGTTAACTCTAGCTTCGTGAATATTACGTCGATTGTGCTAAACTTATGTTGTTTTGTGATAAAACAATGAAAACAAATTACGCAATAATAGGACGCAGTTGCCTATTATTGCGATATTTATTATAGGTCAGTCCTATTGTTGCGGTATTGCCTGTATTTCTTATGGAAAGCGATACCACAACAATAGGACTACCCTAACAATAGCCTCAAAGGACTAAGCATATGTGGTATTTCGAAAAATTTGGTTTCAGGTGGTTCGAAACGAAATTCCGCGGAATTTGGGCATGGCGAAATCTGATTTCTTGATTTCGTTTCGTAAAGTTACAAAAACTTCGCTAAAAAATTTGTTTTTTACGAAGTTTAACGGGATTCCGCGGAATTTTCGAAACTTAAATCATGTTGTCTTGTACGGTCGTATATTATCAAAATTTTGGATGCACCGCTCTTTGCAAAACTTTGTTATACAAATTTATCTATTAACGCTAACTACATAATTCCATTCTGAGTCGACAAATACGTATTTAGTTTCTTCTATGAAACGTTTTCAGTGTTTTGTAAGAAATGTCTTACAAAAACCGAAAATCCTGTTTTGATACGTAAATTATTTTAAGCTTTTAGTGGAATGTAGGGTTTTATACCCCATTCCAGGCCTAACATGCGTAAGACTGCATTATATAATTGATATTTATGACAGGAAGCAACTTTTCCTGAATGTTGTGGGCCGTGTAATATTGCAATGGAGTTCACCTCTACTCAAAAATAGTTATTCTTACTCGCTTGAAAAAGCTTTTATTTGATTTAAATTATCATGGTGCAGCACTCATTTCAGTCACAGCGATGGCTTTTCGGGCATACCTCAAGTCTCCTCGGCATATGCAATATTTACTCATTCTCAAGTATGAAATCTACATTTCTATTTTCTATAAGGTACACTGGGGGAAGTGGAAACGGAAAAATCAATAGTGCATGTTTGAATTAGTGTAAAACCAGTTTAAATGATCTAAATGCGTTCAATCAAAATGGGCTATCAAAAACAGTCAGTTTTGCATCAATTGTGCGGTAATTCATACCATTTTGGTAGCATGAAATTTATGGAAATAGATTTTAAAATAAGGAGTTATTTTTCCACTTACCCTAGTGGGATGGGGTAAGTGGAAAACCCATGTTACCTTGACCTTCAATAGTGATGAGTAGTAACATATAACTAAAATCAATACGATAATTGCTCTGAGTATCTTTTGTGGAATAATTTCATTACTTTAAAGGATTAGATCCTCAAGGAATTCTCGTAATAGCTAGGGGATGGCTGGTTTTGTGTTCTCGAACACTAAGTGTACGTAAAATCTATATGTTCGCCCCAAAGATGAACTTTTTCAAGGAAAAATGGGACTTACAGGGTTATAAACTAATCAACTAAGTTTAACGAATTGAGATGATGTCTGTATGTGCGTATTTGTATGTATGTGTGTGCGCAAAGCACGTACAAAATTGTCAGCTATTCTTAAGCACTTGTCCTTAACCAATTTGTTCGCAAAAAATTGCATTCAACGGCGAAACTTGTTATGAATAAAAATTAATGTGAATTATACAATATATTTACCTATCAGTGCTATTTTTGACTTTCTTATATATTTTTTTCATATGTAAAACATGTGAAAGGCATCAATACCGATAGGTGGATTAATCAGGCATTTTCTCATTTATATTAGTCCAATCACCACTGTAATCACAATGACAACAAAGAAGGAACATATTAAGATTCACCGCTATCGAAATAAACCCTGGAGGGAAGAAAAAAATTGCGTATATAGAACATTATCCACTTCCCCCGCAGTGTTTGATACCTGGGGTAAGTGTAAAATCTTAGAATTATTTGCTTTCTTGGTACAAACCACTACCAATTGAATGGGATTAGTTTAATTGTATTATAATGGTCACCTGTGATATAATTTCACTTGAAAAAAGGACAACTGGTGCAAATAAGAATTGATTTTATGAATGCAAAAATCAACTTTTCGCGAAACCTAAAATTACAGTTCAAGCGTTAACCGTGTTAATGTATGTATTGTACAAATTTCAACCTAGTATTAGTGTGAGCATCAAAGTATATTCTTGCATAATGTTGTGAGCCAGCGAGCCAAGAATGGGGTCCATAAGCCCAGGCTTGGTAGCGGGTCACTTTTTAGTGACTAGGTCACTTTTTTGGGCTAGTCACTAAAAAGTCTCTTTTTTCGACCTCAAGTCACTAAAGTAACTTTTTCTCGCAAAAAGTCACTATTTTGAAATTATTAACAAAGATTTTTTTTATAAAACTTAATGTATTAGCCTGCGGAAGATGCTTTGTTCATGGTGGAAATAAAATTACGGATCTTGAAAAAAAGGATCACTCTGAAACTTCGCCACCCATTTAACTCGCTGCTCTTATTGGAAATTCACCAGTAGCTGATTGAAGGTGTTTTACGTCACAGTTTATAAATTGGTATACAGTGATGCAAGCAAGAGACCTGTTGGTTTCGAGTTTTTTTTAACTCAAACTTTATGCAGTAGTGCCAATAGAAGGTGGGGAGACTTGATTCTCCTCTGTTTTACCAAGAACTAAACTGCCCATGATCGCATGTTTGTAACACTCGCATTTTTGTTCATTTTGTAAAAAGCCTGTGAATCGTTTACAAAGCTCAATTTAATGGATCTAATCCCACAACAGTAAAAAAGGCTTCACTATCTTGCTTATCTGTGGTAAGCTGGAAATGATTGAGTTTGTGGGGAAGATTGACAAACGATATACAAAATCAACCAAAATACATATGTCACAAATATGCGTTCATGGGTAGTAAAGTAGTATTGTTATAGTGTATTTTTATAATAGATACTCTTGATAAATGAACGTTATGTGGCGAGTTATTTTTTATTGACAACCTTATTTACTCTATTATTACTGTGTTTTGTTCCTCCTGAAGATGTTTTTTAGTGGTCACGCAAAATTAGAAAAACTTCTCCCAATAATGACCAAATGCTATCATTTTTCACAGCACAAATACATAAATAAGCTAAATGATCTTCACTGGAAAAAATGCCATCATTCTACCACAATTTCAGTATATTTTGAGTTGTTGCCTCAATTTGAGAAGGCTTTATCCCTCATTAGGCATCCACATAAAAAATCGTGGCATCCATATAAAAAATCGTCTAAAAAATTCAAGAAAATATATATTTATTGAGTAGACTTCATAGAAGGCGATCAAGTCTCCCCAATTTTGAAGATTGCATGCACTGTCGAATCCCATAACAAAAATCGTTCATGAATACGCACAGCAAGTCGAAAAATGTGCATATTTTGGAGAAAAAATATTTAAAAGTTCAAAGAGCATGGTCCTCATTATAAGCAGGTGGTCGAGCGTTCAATCCCAGGCTCGTTGTACATGAATCTCTAATTTTTGTATCGTTTTCTACCAAAATGATCCTATTGTTGTTCCTGTCTCACTAGAAATTCCAAAAACATCCGTGGAACCTATGACAAATCGTAGAGTTCTCTGCATCTTTTTAAGAAGGTGTTCAGCTAATCAAGTGATCGTAATATTCATTTATTCTCACGAAAGAGAATGCTCATCCAAGCAGATTTACGCCGAGAAATAATTTTCAGGAAAGGAAAACAAGTGTGTCCTTATCACGGAATTCAAATTTCGAAGTACTGTCATTCTTATAATTTTACGCATGCTGCGACGCAGCAAACCTGAAATTATAAAAATGACAGTTGTGCGTTGCTTCCGTATCGAGTGGTGTGTTCTTTAAAACGCGAGTACCTTCAAATTTGATTTCCGTGAGGAGTGTCCTTAAGAGTGATAACCATATTTCGCTCATTTCCACTAGCGTAAAAATTTGATTTGCTAGAACTCATAGTTTTGCTTTTTACTGATGTTGATTAAATTTTCCGTTTCCGTTAAAAAACAGGACAATAATTTTACTTAGTCACTAAGTAGATAAAAGTTAGCAAGTACGATTTTCGTTTCTCTTCTGAGTTCGTTCTAAGAGAAAAGAGTGGTTAATGAAAAGTGTTTTCCGCCACAAATTACGAAAAAAATATTTTCCTTCGACCCAAAAACGCTTGATTTCGTCTCATCGAACTTGCAATTGAAATTGGAAGTCACTATTTGGTCTCTTTTTCTGCAACTGAAAGTCACTATTTGGTCCCTTTTTTCGTCAGCTTTGGTCACTAAAGTCACTATTTTGAGTGGCTTCGGTCGCTACCAGCCCTGTAGGCCCAAGTAGTGATTTACCCTATTTACTTGTTGTAAAACGAGCTTGTACAATTCAATTTAATTCCTCTACTATATATACCTGATACCTGATTGGCTACAGCGTCGATACACTTGCCTGGTGTATTGTAGAGCTCCATAATCGTTGGTCTTGGGCGATGTTCCTCCAGTTTCCCCGAACGTTCAGGGTCCCCTGGTCCGATTCCGACGCGTGCAGCCAGCGTGTTCGTGGCCTTCCACGAAGTCACTGGTCCCTATCTGGTTCTCTGTTAAATATTGTTTTCGCTATTCTTTCTCATTCGCACTATGTGACCAACCTACTGCAGTCTGCCGTATTTTATACGATTTACAATATTTTCTTCTTTGTATACTTGATACAGCTCATGATTCATGCGTCTGCGCCACACACCATTTTATAGTTTCCCTTCGTAGCACTTTTCACTCGAAAACTCCGAAAGTTCTCCGGTCCGCCTCTCTTTATGTCCATGCTTCATGTCCATAAAGGGCCACTGGTAGAATCAGAGTTTTTTTTATAGAGCAAATTTCGTTTCCGTCTGCATGTTGCGGTACCTAACCTGCTAACGTAATCCGTAAAAGGCTTTATTCGCAGTAGAAATACGTCTTTTCACTTTGTAACGACAAAGTGTTGACCGACATGGGCTTTCCTAGGAATCCCAGTTCTAGCATACAGCAATCAGTTTTCCGCAGTACTCCTTCTCAAGAAAAATGGAGATTTATACGCTCGGGTATTGAATTGAGGCACCACTCAAACATTATCTCTAGCCTTCCAAGCAGTATTGAACAAAGTATGATAAGTATGGGTCCCGCAAAGTGAAATGGCTCACTCCTCAGCGATATGGTTCGTACTTAGGATTCCGGTCCATACAGTGAGCTGAAATGCGGGAATAAGATTTTCGGATTTGGTTGTAACTGGCATATGATCAGTTGCCGTTGCGAATCTCCAAAGCAGATATTCCTGCATTGTAGATTTTTTTGTTCTTCATTCGTTTTCGGGCCCGAGATGAGGCAAACTACAAGGCTCGAACAATCACTTTTGTGAAGGCAAGCCAGTTCGACCAGCCGACTGCGAGTCAGATTAGTGTTTGGAAGTGTTGAGGAAAACGTTGTAGTTATTGTAAGTTATTATTAATCAACTGAATTATTAGATCCGAGAGAAAAAGAACGTTAAACGGATTGAACAAAAATCGTCAAGATTATCAAAAAAGTATAAGGTGAGCCTAAAGTAATATTTTGTAAAATTCAAAGGAATTAATTTCGTTGTTGTGTAGCTCTCCCTTTTTTATTGGGTTTTGAAAGCCCCAAGTGACACGGAGATTTTGCGGTGACGGATCTGTAGTTCTTCGTCAATGTGGTTACCAGCATCCGGTGAAGGCGTGAAAAGGCCCTTGAGACTCATCATAGTAGGACTCACCAGCTTTACGGCAGACTATGGTCGTCTCATGACTGACTCAAGCTCTCGTATCGACAGTCCTATGCAAGCAACCCACCGCGACCATCCGAGTTATTCGCATCTCACGACACCCTCAGACTCCCGCTCCGACGGTCGCAGTCAGGACGTTTGGTCGTCCAAGCATAGAACTCAGAGCACTAAGCTGTCTCCTCCGTTCCTAAACCGCTCATCGCACTATCTCTTCAGCTCTCCTCTGTAGTAAGTGACGAGTATTGGTGGTGGTTAGTCGGACCGACCATACCAATTACTGATTCTCTCAGTGAGTGATTATCGTGTGGACTCTTCGCGACAATCTTTGTTGAGTTGGACTGAGACGAGTCTCCGTTGTTCTCGATTATTGACAAGCCAGATTTAACGCCGTCTTCTCCGAGTTGCTTTGCAACACATTCCACGAATCGTCGGTGTTGGTTGTGACCCCCTAGATACTCGACTACGTCGCATGCAGCCCAACTCGTCGTTGTTTCGGCAGATGCAGCTACATCGAACGGCGCCCATCGTACGTAGTAGGAAAATGATACTTGCAAGTAAGTTAGTTAGATTCCTTTGAGCTCAAAGTAGTGAACTCCCCCAAACCAAGAAATTTGTAAAACCTATGTAGGAAATAATAAGCATGCTGCCTTTCTGAAATTGGTATTCTATCCTTTTATTTTTTTAAATTTAATTCGGATATATTTTTTGCTTCCATTTCGGTTGGTCAGAGACAATCGAGTGTTTGAGCCACTTAGTAAACTCGCAGAACAGAGTCTTATAGCCGGACCTGCAGAAAGCGTCAGCAGTCTCTCTAACCCGTGAACGGCGCTTAAGCTGCTGTACGTTGTGTGCGCAACACAAACATTTTAACTTCATGGGAAACGTCATTGTCACATGTCACAAGCGTTCCAAGGTGAACAAATTCTTCAACTACTTCAAACACATCCCCATCAAGCACTACCTCAGCACCAACACCACTAGGTCTTCCTCTATATCTAGATATATCTACCACCATGTACTTTGTCATAGTAGAGTTAATGGTTAAGCCTATCCTCGCCGTCTCCCTCTTCAGTGGGACAAAGCCTCCACTACTGCTCTACGATCGATTCCAATGAGGTCGATGTCGTCCGCAAAGCCCATTAGCATATGCAACCGTGTGATGATAGTGCCGTTCCTCTGCACGCCAGATTTTCTGATAGCGCCCTCGAATGCAATGTTGAACAATAATTTCGAAAGCGCATCATGCTGCTTCAATCCGCCTAAGGTCACAAACTAGGTTGACACTTCGTCTGCAACCCGGATACTTGATTTCGAGCCATCCAGCGTTGCACGTATCAGTCTAATAAGTTTCGCCGGAAAACCATGTTCTAACATTACTGCCACAACTCATTTATCTTCACTGTATCGTACATTGATTTGAAATCAATGAACAGATGGTGAGTCTGCAAGTTGTACTCCCCGAATTTATCAAGGATCATCCGCAGGCTAAACATCTGATCCGTCGTTGATCGGCCCTCACAAAAACCTGCCTGGTATTCACCGACGAAAGACTCCTTAAGCGGTCTCAGTCTGTTAAACAGGATACGCAACAGGATTTTGTACGCCAAGTTCCGAAGGGTGATCCATCTATAATTGGCACACTCTAGTGTGTGCCCTTTCTTATAGATTGGGCAGGAAGTTTTCATCCTTCCATATTTTCTGGATAATGTGGAGGATTGATTGATGAAGCTACTCACTTCGGTGTTTGAGAAGCTCGACCGGGATCTCGTTCTTCCCAACAGCTTTGCTGTTTTTCAGCTCGTTTAGTGCCTTCTTAACTCCGTGCAGCGTTGGTGGTTCCACAGCTTGACCGTCGCCGACTATGTCCATCCTGCTCCTCAACATACCTTCATTTTCACCGTTCATCAAATATTCGAAGTGCTACTTCCACCTGGCTGCCACCATAGTCTTGTCTGTCAGCAAATTCTGGTAGCGTTCAAGCGTTGGATATTGAACCGCATTGCTCTGTTATTTCGTGAATTCGTGACGCTGGAAAGTCGCACCCGAATTTTTGCAACTACAAGATAGTGATCCGAGTCGATTTTCGTCGGACTTCTGAAGGACCTTACATTTATAACATCCGAGAAATGTCGTCCGTCGACCTGCACGTGGTCTATCTGCGAGCAAATGTCTCCACTCGGATGTTGCCAGGTGTGTTTCCAGATATTCTTACGTGCGAAATAGGTACTGCTTATTGCCATCCCTCTAGCAGTAGCAAAGGTCACAAGCATGCCATTATCGTTGGTAGCGGAATGATGGCGTTCCGTACCAATGACAGGGCGAAAGAAACTTTCTTTTCCGATCTGCGCCTTTGCATCCCCGATGACAATCTTTACATCGTGTGTTGGGCACTCTCCTTAGGCCCTATCAAGGTTCTCATAGAACTCATCCTTCACGTCATCAGGCGTTAACGACGATAACGTTCGGCGGGGCATAGATGCTGATCAGGCTATAGTTGAAGTACTTGCTCTTCATACTCAACACGCAAATGCGGTCACCTGTCGGATTCCATTGGATAACGAGCGTTATCTGCTTTCCGATCACCATGAAGCCAACTCCTCGTCCTGCTCTGTCACCGCCGCTATAGTAGATGTGGTACTTGAATTCACGTTCTCAAATTTACGGCCACCATATTTCATGAATTGCTGCCACACTCACGCTGACCTTCTGCAGGTTACGAGCCAGGAGTGCAACACGTACGGGTTCATTCAAAGTTCTCACGTTCCAAGATCCGACCTCCAATCGTTGTCCTTTATTTGTTGCCGGGTCTGTTGCCAATTAATCCGTTCGCTCTACTTTTGCCTTTCTTGGTAACTGTAGAATCTTCGGTAGGCTGCCTTACCAGGCTTGCGCTACCTACATCGCGTTGAAAGGGCTGCCTTCTCGATGCTGACACGATGCAACGTGGTGTGCTGACACGATGCAACCTCGCTGGCACTTGGACGATGATCAGCCGCCCCTAACATGGAGAACAAACGCTCGATCAGATTTGCACCTCCGGAGAGGAGCAAATCCCCCCTTGCCTGTCAGTATACGACCATAGTTCCAACCGGGGTTGGTTACCCGATCTTCCCTAAAGTTGCTCGTATCCCGGCCAGCACCACGAGGAGATAGGGATAGGAGTTGCAAACCGCAGACCGCCAAATGGGGTCTATTTTATTCCTTCAGGTACGCGAAGTACCAATGGTAGGCTTTACCCAGCATTTGCCATGCCGGGGCGAAATTGTACAGATAATCAAATTAATTGGGCTTGAAATTAATTACAAAATGTACATGATACGGAAGCTCAAATATTTTCAGTCAATAATGGCACTGGTCACGTCCTTACGGTCATATGTGAAAGAAAGGATTGTTAGTCCAATTCTCTTTGCTACAAGAAATTAAATATAATTCTACATTTCCACGATTTTCATGGGATAGGACACTGTGTTAGTTACAAAGGATAATTCACTTCGGTAAGCGATGCGATCTATGGCATGGGATAAAATGATGCGCGTTTCAAATATTATTCTCATGTTTCTTTCTATCGAACTGGCGTACTAGCCTAAAGTAAAACCAAACGCACGGAACTCTATTTATTTACCGGCCACACAAATCAGAATAAACTGTTTTGGATGATCGTGTGATCTGCATACTCCTCGAATACACGCACAAACAGGCGTTTACTTATTGGCCGCAAAAGCAAAAGCACAAACTCGGATTTCACGAATGTTTTGCGTCCTTGCTGAAACACGTTCGATCTAACACCAAGTGTAAGAATTGAGAAGCGAGAAATGGGAAGTAAGAAATGAGATGTGAGGATTCAGGTGAAGGATATTAAAATTAATAAATGTAAGGAACGGAATAAGAATGAATAGGTCCAACGTAAAATGGGAATTTGAAATATCAATGTTTGTGTTATCATCATTGAACTCTTAGTTTCAGGCAGGTATTCATTGAATTGATTTTTTACTTTTTCGCTCTCTCATGCTTAAACAGAGGTCTCCAGCATCCTTGCGAGCAAAGGCGTAGGATTGCCAATCCGGAGATGGCGAGTTCGATTCTCGATCCGGTCTAGGATGTTTTCGGGTTGGACACATTTTTGACTCCTTGGGCATAGTATATCCATTTTACTTGCCACACAAGATACATAATCATGCAATGGCGCATTAAGCCTATTAATGGCTTTGTGTTGTGAAAAAACGAAAGCATTTAGTCATTGTTATGAAAAGTTGTTCAACTTTTGCGTGGCCAGTAAAAAAAATCTTTAGGAAGGTCAAAACATACAAATCGCCCTGCACAATAAATAAGGTTGTCAATCCAAAAAATAACTCACCACATAAAGGTCATTTGTCAAGAGGATCTATACTAAAAAATACACTAGAACAAAACTATTTTAGTTATCGATAAAACAGGGGGTGATCAAGTCTCCCCACCTAAGAGGTAAGCCAGCCAAGGGCTAAAAACCTCTCAAATAAAGACAAAAAACAGTCTCCCCACCTTCCCCTACTATTCAATAATTCTCATTCAATTTTAATTCTAGCAACGATACGCCTCCGAATTTCTCTGCTGGTATCGTTTTTGGCGGGAGCCCAAGAACAACAATTCTTCACCTATTCCGATTTTGTCACATACAAACTCGTCGTTGTTCTCTCATGAGCTTCTTCCTTTCATGTACTCATCTACGACGTGTTTGATAACTAATCAACTAGTCAACAATTTTTACAAAAACTTAAAATAGCATGTGCACAGTCAATTAACAGCCAAATAAGCTCAAAACGAAGGAGGGCGTTTGAAATTATAAATGTGGCGCCGCGATCTGATAAAAGTTCTTGATCAATTTATTAAACTATGGACGGCATTTTGAATTCAATACAACCAGGGTTTTTTTTACGCGGTTGGAATTAATTAATTTCTCGGTTAACCTAAACCTTGAATTTTCTTTAATTTTTTGTAATTTTTTTCGTGGGGTTAACTCATTGTTTCATTGACGCTGAAGGTCTTAAACGACTAAAACCAAACCATGTAAAAAAAACCAGGGTGTAGTTTTCCATTCGTACACTTTGAAATGATTTTTTGTCAAGATGCACAACACCACTTATCGTATTCAACTTGTTAAATGGAATGAAATTCATTACTCGTAATAGCTACAGAGTGATTGTATGGCAAAACCGAACTGTCCATGGTCAAAGAGCTATTCCCCACAATATCAATATTACCACCATTTTATGGACGAAGTTGGTTAACCAAAAACAAAGAATTTATCATAAAGTTAGCTGCGACTGGTACAAGCATCAATTACAAGGCGCTGCTCCAAAAATGCGAAGACATCGGTAGGCAACTGCACTTCATCCAAGACGCGAACCTTTACGCAAAAGTCGTGAAACTACTTTGGATCAAATAACAGTGAGCTGCTTGCCATATGTTCAAATTCAATGCGCGCGAAACAGCACACTGAAACATAAGTAACTGCACGCGCGCCATAGCACATATCGCAGCTACCTTCGATTACATGCGCTTGTTTTCATGGCAATTAATGAATTTCAAAGTGCTCAACACAACTCCAAATAAATCAGCTAAAACTGATTTAGTTTATTTAGTAATAGTAGAATTTTATGTCGAATTGTTCATGGGAATTTCAACTTCATTTCCTGCAAATCTGGGTTCAATCGAGGTCTTCCATCCAATTTCCTGTACGAAATAGTAACAGAGGTGTATTTTCCCATATATTTCGGCTGAAACCCCAATATTAACTTTAAATCAATTGCGCTAGCTTATGCAATAACCGATCAGGCTGAAATTTTTAAAGAATGATTTTCTCACCCAAAGGCAAAATCCTGGAGGGTGCTCTGTAGAATCAGACGACTTTTTGTATCCTGGGCCAGTCTAATCAAGACCAAAAACAGTCTTCAGTGTATCCAGCCTATAACTGGCTTTAACTAAATTCCAAATAACTGGCATTAAGCTTCACATGATTGTTCATTAAGTCTTTCAATTTTTTGAGATTTTTTCAATGATTGGGAAATTGGTAAATTTTCATAAATTAATGATTGAATTAATGATTTATATAAACTTTATTTTAATAACATTTGATAATTCTGACCAAATTTAACAATTTTGCATTTTTATGTTAAAAAATGCGATTGTGAAGAATAACGTCAATTTCCAACATATGTATGGTTGCAAATATAAAATCATTTTGACACCGTTCTCAGTACTTTGGTTAATTAAAAATATTCAAGAGTCCAACTTTTCCGTTTATGACACTGCACATTTCGCTAATTTCGGTAAAACGTTTCTATCTTCAGCAAGCCACGAAAGCCTCCACCAGCATCAATCTGTCACAGAACGAATACTACGGATCCACACATACTGGTATCCCCGAAGGTATTTACTTGTTTCACCTCGAACAGCATCTCTAACCCACTTTTAACATTTCACCTTTTTCCCATCATCTGCGTCCTTTTACGGTGGAGCTGTTCCTCGAGGAGTTTACCACAAACATTGCTCTCCAGTAGGTACCTACATCATACACTTCGTACATATGGAAATGGTTGGCTGTGCGATGGAAATCAACCCCCTCAGCATAAATATGTTACACCGCAAGTGTGGGTAGCAAATATCTAGGGGTGAGGGATGTAATACGCCCCTTCGCTTAGAAAATGCCACTATCTCTTTTTAGGCTGAAAAAAGAAACGTGGAGGCGCTTGGTAGGTACTTCGTTGAACGAAGGCGTTTTAACGTTGGATGTTTCATACAAATGTTGGAAAATAAATATTAGATTTCCAATATTTGTGATCTTGTTTGTTCAAACATAATAAATCTATGGGAATACCAAGAAGGTGTTTTCCCCCCGGAGAACGCTTCTTCAGTTGCTCTCCCCTTATCCGAAAGACGACACAGCGGTGGCGGATGAATGCTGTTTTCGGTAGTGACTCTAGGCGGCCGTCGTCGATACACACCCACCAGTTCTGCGGAGCTACAAAACGACACAGTCGAGTAAGAGCCCGTAGTAAAGATGCAATGCCATCGAAAGCTTACAAAAGTCGCACGTTCAAAGGGCTTCGCATAGACTGCATTATGGAGTAAATTTAAGCCACATTTTATATGTAATGGGCTTAGTGCGGTAACAAAGCAATGCAAACAAAAGAATATGTTTAGGGGTTAAAAAGTTCTTAGTCGTGTAATGAGTTATGCGAAAATCTTTCAAAATAGCAAGACTGCTAGAGCTTTTGAACTATCGCGGAACAATTTTCCTAACAATACACATTTTCATACGAAAGTATGCAATTCATAAAATACTCGCAACGTTTTAATAACATGCATACAGTTCATTCTTGAACGTCATTATTTTACCAAAACTCGACGTATAAAACCCTGAAGCTACCGTCATAAAACACCAAACAAATTATATCTTCTGCGCGCCTTTTATTTTGCATCATTTGTTTGATGACTTTATATTCGTTCTCGGAGCTGAGAGCACTTCTGGTACCCCAAAGCCGCATTATTACCGGGCTGGATCATCCCACATTTCATTTCACGTTTTCGGGAATCCAGAATTTATTATTTTTAATTGGATCGTAAAAATTTTGCACCTAATATAATTAGAGGGGATTTGCCATCCCCAATGGTGTTGAAATAAAAAAAAAAACGTTATGAGAAAATATATGCTAAGGGTGTTCGATGCGGTGGAAGCACAGATAGCGATCCAAGCCTTTTCGACTTAATTTCTGCAGAAATAAATAAGAAAATCCTGATCTCGAGAAATCAGAATAATAAACAAGCAAGCTCCATAAGTGAGCCGATGCGTCTTCAGCGGCGATTGCGACAGCCTGGAGGCAATAATTATAACAACTGGCGTCGTAAAACTGTTACCGACTGGTTGCTATTTTCGGAAGAGACGAAATTGGTCACATTTGGAAAGATGGCTTTTTGTTACCGCATTCAGGAGGAAAAACAGGCGGATTTACACATTTACAACTGGTCATGGCACGCACGCGGCTACTAAGAGACTGCGGTTTTATGTTGGTTGCGAGATTTTCTTGTTGATGGCCCCCTATAAAAGTGTTGGCATGTTGGAGCTTTTCGCTCGAGCTGCAGCAGGATGGATGGCTAAATTAGAGGGAAATAATTAGGCAAATCATAACCCGATGGCAGCCGGTGAATGTTTCTGTTTTGTTTCTCCTCAATTTAGTTTCTGCTCGTCGTTCATTCACAGATCGCATTAGGAACTTGGCCTTCGGTTGGTCAGGTGTTCGACGTTTGCGTGATCTGGCAGCGCCGTAGGCGATTCGGCCAGTCGTTTGTAATCTTCGAATGACCATCCTCTAAACTGTTTTTGATGACAAACTTTCGATCTGTCTAAATGACAGACGAAAGTTTTTGGAAATCAAACGATGCTTTGGCCCAATTTTTTTAATCGTTTTCTCTGCCAAGTCATGCGACATTTTATTGGTTCCATCATGTCATTGTCTTGTCTTGACATTTGGAAAGCAATGCCTTGTATCGTTCACGTACACCAAGGAATATACTCTGTTTGTTCTTATTAAAGAGATTTTCAGCCCGTGCCTGACTCGTCTTTTGTTAAAATCATGGAATAACAATGCTTTAAAATATAGAAAAACAATGTTGGTTCAATTTGAGATTGGATGGAGACCAGAAAGGTTCCAATTAGGAATATCGAAAGATTTACAATATGATGTTCTGCCAGGGATGACTCGTGTTGCGTAGAGTAGTCCATTGTACATAGCGCTGGCTCAGTCTCTTGCGACATCTGATATCCAAAAGAAGGTTCTTTTTTAACCACTCAGTTTTTCAGCCAATGATTGGCGTCGGCCGCTGGAACGTCCTGGTTGATGAATGGCTAATTTCTGTCGATGCGATCCCGACCAGTAGATAGTAACAGATTTATATCAGAACTTGTTATTCTGTTACAGCAAATTTTTATAACAGCGGTTGTTATAAAACATGTACCATTAGTAGTTAAAATAACAAAAATTGTAACAAAATCTCTTCTAGTTTTAACAAAAATATTACTAAATATGTTATTAATTGAACAAAAATATAACTCGATGTGTTACATAAAAAGTAGTGAGAATAGCTTATTCTATAACAAATTATGTTCTTGAAAAGGTTATGATTATCCATAATGTAGGCAATTAACTTTGTCCAGCTGGTTCAACTTCGAATGTAGGTTCAAATTATACTGAATATCCTGCAATATCCTAATTTTACCAAAACATTTATATTAACGACAGATGCTTCTGATATTGGATGTGGAGCAGTCTTGTCACAATCTACTGAGGATGGAGATCTACCTATCGCTTTCGCTAGTAAAACGTTTACGCCAGCTGAAAAAAACAAGCCAACTATACTTAAAGAATTGATAGCTATATATTGGGCTATTAACTACTTCAAACCATATTTACATGGTACAAGATTCATTGTGAGAACCGATCACAGACCACTTGTTTACCTGTTTGGGATGAAAAACCCTACATCAAAGTTGACAAGAATACGAGTCGACTTAGAAGAATACGACTTCGACGTTGTTTATATTAGAGGTAAGGAAAACATAGTAGCTGATGCATTATCACGCATCGCAATCACTTCAGAAGAATTGAAAACCATTGATATATTAGTGATTAATACGAGGTCTATGACCAAGAAGAAAAATGAAAACTCAAATAAAATAAAAGCAAATGTTTACAAAGATACAGAGACTGATCACCTCTTGTGTTATGAAACTGAAAGTTATTATGAAACAAGAAAATTAATGAGACTGTCGACAGCAGTAGAAAACAATAAAATGAAATTAATGATTTTAAAGAAAGATAACAAAACACTTCACGCACAAGTGTATGAAGATGTTCGAAACGGAAGTCACGCATTAGTGCATGCTCTTCCAGAAATTGAAAGAATCACAAAAGGATTTAAAACAAAGAAATTAGCTATGTCTGCAGACGATTACATTTTTACTTTAATACCAATGAATTTATTCAAACAAATTGTCAATAAATGTTTGAACAACTTACAAATAATAATATATAAGAAACCAATTTTCATAAATAACATAAACGATATTCAAACAATATTACATAATCACCACAATACTCCTATTGGAGGACACGTGGGACAACACCGTCTGTATCTCAAACTTCGTGAGAAATATAGATGGAATGATATGAAAAATTCTATTGTTCAATTCGTCAAGGCCTGCGAATTGTGCAGAAGAAATAAAATTATCAAGCATACAAAACAACCCATGATGGTAACTACCACACCATCAAAAGCATTTGAAGTAATTTCAATCGATACTGTTGGTCCATTTTCCAGAACAGCAAAAAATAATCGTTTTTGTATTACCATACAATGCGACTTAACCAAATTTATCCAAATTATCCCGATTCAAAATAAAGAAGCAAATACAATTGCAAGAGCATTAGTAGAAGATTTCATATTGTCTTATGGAAATTTCACAGAAATGCGATCAGACCAAGGAACCGAATATAACAACGAGGTACTACAACAGATTAGCAAAATACTTCAAATCAAACAAACGTTTTCAACCGCATATCACCCACAATCTATCGGTGCACTAGAGAGAAACCACAGGTGTTTGAACGAATACCTGCGATCTTTCACTACTGAACACCAATCAGACTGGGATGAATGGATAAAATTTTATGTATTCTCATACAATACAACCCCACATACTGAACATGGTAGAAAAGCAAATTTGCCACAAGACATTTATGTAAACACAAATGAACCAATATATAACTACGAATTATACAAAAATGAATTAACATATAAACTACGCAAAACACAATCAATAGCAAAAGAAAACTTAGTAGCACAAAAACAACAGAGAAAAGAACAATTTGACAGCAATATTAATCCAATTTTTATTTCAATCAATGATTTAGTATTCCTTAAAAACGAAAATAGAAGAAAATTAGATTCCTTTTACATAGGTCCATATCAAGTCATGTCAATTACAGAACCAAATTGTGAAATAAAACATGTAGCAACAGGAAAATCAATGACAGTTCATAAAAACAGAGTGATAAAACATTAATAATTAGTAGAGATCCACCGAGCCTAACACCCATAAAAAAGAGAATGAAAAAGCAAAAAAAAAATGACAATCAAATGGGGTAGGTGAAAGTTCTTAGTCTTGTACTAAGAAGTGCGAAATTCGGTTAGGGATCATATCTAATAATATTAATCCTTTTAATACAATGTAAGAGACAATTGGAGAAGCATATTTTTTTTCTTAGAATAATTGCATTTCATTACATTATTCTCCCAAAGGGGGATGGTGTAGTATACCATATATCCACAAGCGCATGACAAACCCAGGCAATCGAAAATAAACAAAATCACACAGCAACTATCCAACCAATAAATTAATGACCTAGCCCAAAAGCAGTGAATAAACGACCTAGACCAAAGCGCAAGCTATGCAATTGAGAACGACACATATGGAAGTCATTAACCACCAAGTTACATCATTCTACCGTCTCTCTCTCTTCCTTCACTGGTGAGGTCCGGAGGCGATAGCATGTAGTTCGAAGGTGTCAAATGACCAGCCAAGGCAAAGTGCATAATAATAATCAATATGGCTGATGGCGCAAAGATGTTTTGGCATTTTTGTTACTCCAGTTGTCTCACTTCCAAATTACATTACTCTTTCTTTCATGTATGTTTTACAGTAAAAACTTAGATAATAGATGAACCCCAATAAAGAGAGAATTCTGATTCTAGAGCTCGACCCGACTGGTTCACCCCAGTTGGCTATCGACAACTTTAGTTCTTCAGTTGTTATTATTGAGACCCTAACTGGAACACTCCAGTTAGACAATCTCGAGTGTAAAGAAAGTGTCCAAGAGTACGATATGATAATATAACAAATATTTTAGTAAAGTGGTACCTTCGTTTTTTTCCAATTCCTATCCACCAAAAATGTAGGCAATTTTTTTTTCGGTGGGAATAATCATAACACATTATGTTATTATCATGTTATGACGATCATGAAATTCTCTTTCCTCATTTTTTGACAGAGAATTTATAACAAAATTATTACAAGTTTTGTTATTTGTAACACTTATTGATATAATTATGATAAAATTTTGTTATGACTAACTGGTCGGGATGTTTGCGGAGATTTATTATTATTGTCTTTATTTAAGAGGCTTTAAACCCTTGGCTGGCTCACCTCTGGTAGCAAAAGGTAGTCACATAACATGTCATTGTTATTCTAGTTATTTTCGTTGCAGGGTCTGTTTGGGTCCCGGTTGCTGTTTAGTTTGTGTTCCATCTGACAAAGGGGGTCCTAGTTCAATGCCGGGTCGGTTTGATTTCAAGGGGATTCAGGTTGTGTTCCGTAATTTCTTGGGAGTTGTCCAGTTTCACTGCGGGGGGTCGTCATTCGTTGGATTGTCGTGGGGTGACACCAAGTTTTCTTTAAACTTTGTGTAAAGGTGGACGACTTTTAAGAAGTTTATGATGTTCCTCTCGTCCAACGGCTTGTTTTGTAGGGCCGAATAGGCGTTGGAGATGTTGTTGTTGTTGCGGGCTGTGTTAGCGTGGACATGTGCTGAGGATATGGTTGATTGTTAGGCTGTAATCACATTCCTCACACTTGTTGTGGAATCGTGTTGGTTATGGGTGATGTTGGTGTGGCCCGTTCTCAACCTGGAGAGTACGACTTGCTCGCGAAGGTTGTCGCTGTCACTGCCAGGTAGGGTAGAGTTCTTCAGCATTCGACAGAAATGTCTCTGCCGTCGCCATTCGTTTGCAATCTCTGCCTTTACCCATAGTTTGGCGTCCGCTGCCGGGACTTCTCTGCTCAGAAAACCGTCGTTCCTTCCGAGATTAGCTAGTGCGTCTACGTATTCGTTGCCTAGTATTCCTGCATGGCCATCCAGAGGAGCGTGATGTTGCTGTTGGTTACGGACTCGATCGCTTAAATCCATGGGTGCCTACTAGCTGGCGACGCCAGGGCCGTTAAGACACTAGCAGAGTCCGATACGATGAGGATTGGCCGGGTGCTGGGTATGGCCATGGGCTCGAAGATGGCGGCTGTCTTGGCTGAAAAAAAAAAACCGTGCAACGGTTCGACAGTCGATGGGATTCGTCGATGGTAAAGGAATAGATTCCGATGCCGATGCCGACGTGATTCTTGAAGGTTCTTGAAGGTATACTGGGCTTCGGTTGGGCTCGGGTATATTTTCAAGTGTCCTTTCAGCTTGGGGTCTACTTCAGGAGGGGTGGTTTGCCAGTTTCGTCGTCCTCCAATATTTGACCAAGCGCGGCGAAATAGATGCTAGTTTCTCTGCCTGACCGGAACCAGGTGGCCACCGATTTCCAGGAACTCGATGAGCCTCCCATTGGCAATTCCCTCAATTAGCTTGGAGACGATGCTGGTGAGGGCGATGGGCCCCACTATTATTGATGGTAATGAGGAGAGTAATTTTTCCGCCGGCAGGAATTTGCTTAAGCATGGGGTAGCCCAGGTTACCTTTGCCCTTTTGGAGGGCGTGCTCCAGCTCGGCAAATGTGAAGGGCCTGTTGAAATCCTCTCCACTGTCCGGTGGGATCTGGACCGGGCTGATATCCAAGAATGCATCTCGATGTTTTTTCCGGAACTGGTCTGGGTACTCCATGAACGATGCGAATTCTGCCAGGGCGCCCGCTACGGCGGTCGGGTCACGCTGTACGGTGCCGTTGATTTTGAGGGAAATACCGTTTGCTTTGCGCTTTCCTTGAAAACAGTTAACACGGCGCCAGAGATCAGCGGAAGATTGGTCACCGTTGATTCCCTCCAGAAAGTTAGTCCAGCTCTTCTCCTTTTCTTCCCAGATCGTTTGCTGGCACTTATTGCGAGCAATTTGGTACTCAGTGCGGAGTTCTTCAAGGTCGGGGTGTGTTGATTGTAGACGGTGTACCCATTTTTAGCGCCCAGCGGACTTTAAACTTACGCTTGACAGCTTTTTGACAGTGTCATTCCAACATTGCACCGCTTTCCGACCTGGGTTCCGTCTGCATTTCAGAATGCAGTTCCTCGTTCCACGTTCCACGTTCCTCGATCATATAACCATCTTGGTCTTCAGGCTCGGTATATTTACCGTAAGATGATTAGAATCCGAAATGGTCAGCTAGGACGTCTGCCACAAGTGTTGGTTCACACCGTACTACTTCGTTGATGGCGAGTGTGATACCCTTGCTCTTGCGTCTCACTCGCGGAGCGCTTTACGGGAATAAATTTTGCAGAAATATGGCGAATCGAATGACAAACAGTTGTAGTTCCAATTTTTGCAATATGTGGCGTTGCAAAATGTAACTTCATCAATAAAGGATTCTTGAATAAGAATTTTTCAGGAAGTTCCTCCAGGAATTCCTCCGGAAGTTCCTCCAGGAATTCCTCCGGAAGTTCCTCCAGGAATTCCTCCGGAAGTTCCTCCAGGAATTCCTCCGGAAGTTCCTCCAGGAATTCCTCCGGAAGTTCCTCCAGGAATTCTTCCGGAAGTTCCTCCAGGAATTCCTCCGAAAGTTCCTCCAGGAATTCCTCCTGAAGTTCCTCCAGGAATTCCTCCGGAAGTTCCTCCAGGAATTCCTCCGGAAGTTCCTCCAGGAATTCCTCCGGAAGTTCCTCCAGGAATTCCTCCGGAAGTTCCTCCAGGAATTCCTCCGGAAGTTCCTCCAGGAATTCCTCCGGAAGTTCCTCCAGGAATTCCTCCGGAAGTTCCTCTAGGAATTCCTCCGGAAGTTCCTCTAGGAATTCTTTCGAAGTTCCTCCAGGAATTCCTCCGGAAGTTCCTCCAGGTATTGCTCCGGAAGTTCCTCCGGAAATTGCTCCAGGAATTCCTCCGGAAGTTCCTCCAGGAATTCCTCCGGAAGTTCCTCCAGGAATTCCTCCGGAAGTTCCTCCAGGAATTCCTCCGGAAGTTCCTCCAGGAATTCCTCCGGAAGTTCCTCCAGGAATTCCTCCGGAAGTTCCTCCAGGAATTCCTCCGGAAGGTCCTGGGTAAGTTACTTTAGTATTTTTTTCGGAAGTCCTTTCAAGAATTTCTTTGGAAAATAAATCCTCAGAAATTCGTTCAGCAACTTCCAGAAATTCCACTAAAAGTTACTTAATGAATTTCCTCGAGAATTCCTCCAAAAATTCCACCGAATATTCCTTTCAAAATTTTTCCGAAAAGTTCTCCAGAAATACTCCCGAAATTCTTCAAAAAAATCCCTAGGAAGTTTCTGTAGAATTTCACAAGGGAATTACTATGTAAATATTTTCGTCTATTTTATTAAAATATACATCAGTATAAGGTACACCGGGGCAAGTTGAAATGCGGGGTAAGTTGAAACGGAAGCTGTAATTTAGATAGAAAATGTCCAAATGTCCTGATTTTTTTTTTTGCAACAAACTACTCCCCACACGCACTTTCGTATTGTCATTCCCGGAAGATTGCAGCTTTAAGAAGCAATCCCTGGCATTGTTTGTTTTTCGCCCTTTGCAAAATCCAAACCAACTATTTGACGTGCCAATGAAACAGGTCTCAAAATGATGTTTGGAAGAGTTTTTTCATCCAATTTTCACGGTAGGTAATCATTCAATGTTGAATAAGCATAATGATTATTAATAATCGATGAAAGACCCGTGTATTTTGGTTGTTTGAATTTGCTCCGCATTTTTATCCATCGGGGCAAATAGAAATGCGGGGTTGAAACAACAATTCAAAACGTCACTTTCGCAATTTAAAAGTAATATTGTTTGCCAGAATTCAACATGGTCCGTAAATACAGTCGCCTCTCCATATCTCGATATTGAAGAGACCATCAAGATAAGGAGCGATCGAGCAATGGAAGGAAAACTGAAATGTGTACTTGACCGAAAAAAGCTCGTTGCTATGAAAAACGACAACAAAACAAATGTCATTTCTTGCTTTTGATGAGATTGTTAGTGTCCCAATGTGGTCTAGTAGTCCTGAAATTTGAATATATCGACATACGGAGAGAGAATCCTGAACAAAATATGACCAGAACACATCCAGATAGAGAGATATCGAGATAGGGAGGATATCGAGATGTAGAAAGCAAAAATGTATGTAGATTGAAGGGACCGACAATAGGGAGAGATATCAAGACAGCGCTGTAGCGTGTGGTTGGCCGGGTTGGCCCCCGCCAAGGGCGCCAGGCCTCAGAGGGGCGCCGAAAGCAAGAATTCCGCTATGGGAAATGATTACAATTTATTTTCAAATTCACTTATGATTCAGATTCAAGTTTTGATCCGACAATTTCCTCAGTAACGATCAACCGTTTGACTAATAACTGGAGAGCCTTTTTCCGTTAATAACTGATACGGGTATCAGAATGTCGGCTCAGGGGCAACGTTCTCCTCAATGTAGGAGATTTGTGCCATTGCCCTCACAGGAAATGCAAATGGTAAGGAGCATGGAGCAGGCGTCTGAAGAGGTCTCTTTAATACGCTAAAGGCGAAACACAGAGTAGATTGTAACAAACGGATACACGGAACCAGTGATTTTTTTTTTAATTTCTTTATTTGAGTGATTTTTAAGTAAGGTACAAAGTTCGTTTGAATTTGAGAAAAGTTGACTTATTTTGCACAGCTAAACTATTTGAGGTCCGAAAACGATCATATTTGAACCAATGAGATTTCGATTCCATTAAACCAAAATTGTATGAGTTCAATGGGGTAAAAAACAAAGCAAAGTCATCGAATATTCCATATATAATATGAATTTGATTTTTCAGTTAGGTCTAGATACACTGGTTAAGCTTTTAACGAGGATGACGTTACTCATCTACCCGATCAAGAATGCATAACAAAATTATAACAAGGGGTGTTATTTATTTCAGAAAAATATTGTAACAAAATGTGTTATAAATGTTGCTGATTAGTTGTTAAAATAACAAAAATTATATCAAAAATACCTCTAGCCGTAACATAATTAAAACAGAGGTTGATACCTTCATATCAACATTATAACAAACGTTGATATAATTTTTCTGTACAAAAATCTACGTTCAAGGTAATTGCCTATTTCCATCCATAATGTAGGCAATTAACTTTGTTCCAGCTATGTATTAATATCGAGCGGGTTCAAGTTATACTGAAGGTGATTACCTCCGTTTTTTTCCCAATGTCCACAAAAAATGTGGGCAATTATTTTGTGAAAATATTCATAACTAATGTTGTTATAATTTTTGATATGAAATAAATCTGGCCAAAGACACATTTTTATCGAATTATCTAATTATAACACACGTTGTTTTAAATAACAACAATTGATAGGATTGAGTTATAATTTTGTTATGCATTCCTGATCGGGTAGAGGCAAAATGAATACAAGAATCTGCATCGGGAGATTTCAACGAAGATGACGATTGACCTACACCAACTCACTCCAGAGTTAAATTTTATTGAGTCCTGCAACTCCTTTTAACCATCGATCAAGTTATTTGAGAGTTTGATTTTTCTTCATCTATATGTTCAATGGCGATTCTGAAGTTCATCCAATCAACTCCAAAGTAGAGGTTATTTAACCGACCACTAGTGCGTCAATTAACAACAAGTAAGTTCGATTTTTTGACGAGAATACACGCACCACCTGCTCATTGGATTCGAAAATTTGTTAAAATTTCAATGGATTTATATGAATTTAATGGCTTCAAGTAATCGTTGCATTCTACCTTCGTTATGAATGTAGGTTCTAGAGGCTTAAGGAATACATAAAGCAAAGATTTCCCTTGCTTTATAACGCTCTTTGTTTTGAAAATCTGCAAGAAAGTAAGGGCAACCAATAAAGGTTTCGCCAAGGGCGCCAGGAGTCCACGCTACGGCTCTGTATCGAGATATAGAACATCGAGATGTAGAAAGTTGACTATACAAACATAAATTTATAAAAACATGCAAAATTCTGAAAATAAAATTAATAAATGTCATCCCATCCCGTCATGAATGCAACTCTCCTAGAATCTCCACTAAAATGAAAAGGAGTCATGTTTTGAGATTCTTAATTATCCTGATTGATTCTCAAAAAAATAAAACATTGAGTATGTTAACATTTCATTAACTCCACCTTTCACTTCCCCAGTCCCCTATTTCTTCAATCGAGGAGTTTATGAGCGATACGCTGGTAAATTAATGTGAATTTATAAAGAAACCACAACCGAATTAATCAAGTGCACAATATTCAAGTGAACCAAATAATGAACCATCCTGAATAGTAATTTGAGTGGTCACCAGTAGGAGGTAATTAATCTGATAAATTTTCAGCGTAGTGCGTTCTCTAGAATTTAGTCTCTGAAAATACGCTTGTGACTTTGTTGTATACTGCTCTTATTCGCATAAGAGTCCAATGTCATTTTCTCCGACTTAAGTAATTTGCCGTTGAATTTTTCAAACTTGCGGAGAAATACAAAAAAAATCTAACAAATTGAAAAAAATGCTATCTTTGAAAAAAATTGACATAATATTCTTTTTCTGTAAATATTATTCTCCAGAATTCCAATTTCTCCGGGAATTCTCCAGAAATAATTGATTTTTAATTTTTTCCAAGTTTTCTGAAAGATTTTTCCAATAATATCGTGCAATTTTAAATTTCAAACTCACCCAAATTTCGGGCAATGTATGGGAGATTTTTTAAATTGTTTCACAGGAAAAGTTTATGTAACGAGATTTGATGAGTTGGATAAATACTTCAAGTGCTGAATAAACCGAGTTTTGCAACGAGTTGCACACGCTTTAATATGATTAATCTGTACCAAACTGTACAGTCTAATTAACTTCACATTAATATTCTTTCCAAGACATTATGTTGCTACAGAGAACCTTTGGATTCCATGTTATCGTGCCACATTGCATAACTCGAAAAGCTTTGAAGCGATGAATGACTTAGATAGTTAACGTGAAGTAGCTCGGACTTTTAACACCAAAAAGCTGGCAAGCTACTTCGAGCTGGGTTCGCAATGGACACTCACCAAGCAAGCGCTAGAATAATTAGTTTGGTATTTTTTTGTTTCTTGGGATCAATGCAAAGAACTAAATTTATTTCCTTTGCGGAGTTGCGGCTTCTGTTTTGATAATTTAGATTCATTTGACACCAACCAAAATCCCGCGATGCCTCGAGTTGCTCGAACGGACTACTATCTGTTTCAAGCGACTCGAAGTAGGTTGAAGTCGGCTGAACGGACGCCAACGCAACCAACGGTTTGTTACCCACAAGTTTGTTGAAGTATCTGAATGGACGCCAAAAGTTAGCTTGAAAGCGATTACAATCTACTTCGAGCTCTTATTAGACAGGACTAATAAATGCTGGAAAATTGTGACTTAAATAAAAATGACTAAAATAAAAATAAAATTGCCAATCAAGAATTCAGGGTGTGAACAATAAATAAATTAGCTCTTCTTAAAGCAAAAATTGTAATTGTAAAAGAAGAATTTTCCATAGAAAAAAATCAAAATTTCAATAAATAAATCAATATTAGCTATAAATAAATACAAAATGTTCAACAAAATATTTTCACTTGTCCTAAGACAATTTATACCATCCATTGAATTCCACCACCTAATTGTATCTTGACAGATACGTATTTCGACCTCAACAGTAAGGCCGTCTTCAATGTCTCGTACTTGACTCGACTTGACACTTGACCCAAGTCGAGTCAAGTACGATACACTGAAGACGGTCTTACTGTTGAGGTCAAGATACAATTAAGTGGTGGAATTCAATGGGATGGTATAAACTCGTCTTAGGACAAGTGAAGACATTCCACTAAAAAGCTCAAAATAATTTTCTTATCAAAATATTTTTTTTTTCAGTAAAAATTAAAAAAAAAATCATAAAATAATGAATAAAAAGCAATAAAAAATATTAAAATTTATGTTAAGAAAAAAAAAGAAAAAAACAATAAAACTGAATTTTTTCCATAGATGATGCCTTCTATAGAAGCGTTTAAAGATCGTGGAACATTTAATCAATTTCATTGCCTGTCTGAATTTTGTTACGGAGATTTCCTTTTTTTATCGCTCTTTAGTGATTAGACCGATACAAATATTAACAAATATCTACAATACTATTCTGTCTCCCCCTCCCCTCGGATTTTTTCCCAAAAATAATATTTTGAGGAGTCAACAAAATAAAATTCGGATAATTTTGAGAATTTTTAAAGCATTCTTCAACAAATTCGAGAAGTTTATCGATTATTTTTTTTTTTTTTGATATTTATTTTTTATTATCCCCCCCCCCTATTTAAATGCAAACAATCAGCATTTAAATATTTCAAACTGGTTTTACACTACTTTAAACATGAACGTCGATTTTTCATTTTACACATACCCCACTGTAGCTTATAGCCTTTATTGCAAGTTAGCATTGCGAAAAGAGTATTTTTGAGAACTCTACGGAATAAGAGGAGGGCAATGAAAAGGTCAGTGCATAAATTGAAATAAATAAAACTTCAAACAGTTCTGTTGATAAATATGACATAAATGAGTATATAAAGCACTGGTAATTTGATTTTTACAATTGAAATGTATTTTATACTCCAGCATATGGTATCCAATCGTAATTTTTAAACTTGATTGGACTGGATACTAAAAATCAAAATATTACTCCCTGAATGGGGGTAACAAACCGTGTATGGATTTCAACTCTGATTAGCATCAAAAATTAATTCCCCCATAAAATATTCTAAATGCCACATTACATTCTGGCACAAGTCATCTTGTGAAGTCCTTTGTCGCTCTCATTACTGCAGACAGATTTTTATCACCCAGCTTCGCGTTGTCGTCGTCGCCGTCGTCAGATTGGCTGACAGGGTAATTTATTTTACAACTGCGGCAATACTGCTGGGATGCTCAGCTCACCAGTAGCAAAAAAAAGTTCAATGGTTATGGCCATATTTTTATTCGTGCATTTCCGACAAAGCTTTTCCATTTCCTCCGAGACAGAGTCTCAGTAAGTCTCACCCATAGCGGGAAACATCACAAAGAACGCAGGAAAAACTTTGGCCGAAATGAGGCATTAAATAATTATTCGATTCCGGCCCCTTCGATTTATTTGGTTTTCCCGGAACAAAATCGAACTCCCAGATTGGAAAAAAATCAAAATTCATTATTCATTAACGATCAAAATCAAGTTTCCGCTGCCTGCACCCCCAACTCCTCGTTATCATTCATCATCGGGGCAGCTGCGGCACGGTGCGACGGCTACAGCTGGATGATTTTGGTTTCCTTTTCGGCGATTTCCTTCTTATACGATGGTACCCCACACCGTTCGGCGAAGAGAAGCACAATTTTCCACCTCCTTCCGCATATTTCGGAAAACTGGGACGCCCACGAAGCTGAAGAATTTATTCGGGAGGCTTAGTTTTCCACCTGAGCGGGCTTTGCGCTCGTTGCGTGCGGGCGGCGATATCCACTTGTTTCTAGCATTGAATTATGGTGTTCCCCCGAAGAACATGGAGGTCACCAGCCGCAGCCGCGATTAGTAATGATATTTGACTGTTGTGGTCGAAACATCCATTTGCTTCAAGGCTTACGATGAAAGCCATCATTGCAGTAGACTAAGTGGAAGAATGGTGATTAGGATCAGGAATAATAAAAATCAATTTGACTTATTTCGCTCCGGTGGGACGTTTTCTTCGACCGTAACTCATAAAAGCGAGCGAAAACCGACGACAGAGAAAGGAAGGAAAAAATCAATCACTAAAATACTAAACGCCCAAAAGGGAACCGACGCCATGGAAAGTTCGGAACAGCGACATGTTTATTAGTGTGGTCTATCATACTGCACACATAAATAAAGTTTGGTTTTAGTTTTCTGCCCTTTATGGGCCCCCGAAGTATGACGGCGGAGCCAAAAAGCGAATAAAATATGGGCTCATTAGCGCCACTGATTGGCAATTTAACTGCCAGTGCCATAAAACCCCGCATCGCCGCGTCGCCATAAGCACCATTCACTATCACACCGGTTATTAGTGGTGGGCGAGTGAAAGAGAAATGGCGCGCCGAAAGTTATGGCCGAATAAAAATAGGAAAGGATATCGGGGCGGAGGAATCAGCACGGGCGTTGACATTTTGTTTTGATGTTTAATTAGTACCCATTCGTTGTATGAGCGGAGCCTCTGATAGAAAAAAAATGAGTAGATGAATATCATTGTTTGATTTGATTTCCAGTATTTAATACAAGCCATCTAGCAATGGACCACCAAGGTTTCATATACGATAATAAACGTTAACTGTGCTATCCATCTACGTTTTAATGTGATAAATAAAAATGATTCCATTTCAATAATGTAATTTGTTTGAATTTTAATCTCCATGGGATGAAGAAGACATATAGGGGAACGGTTCGGCACTTCATCCCATAGCTCCTATATTCAGAGGAGTACTGCAGCTCAAGAAACGTGATCATCAATATGCGAGGAGAAAGACCGGATCGTGTACAAACAGGTTGCCGGCGAAAAGCAGGGTTGCTGAGCCGAATGTAAAAGAGGACGAGGTATTTATCGGGAAATATTTGACGGCCGATTTCCGAGGTATTCAGAAGTCCAGGTATGTTATTTTTTCATTGTTACTTGCTGCACAAAAATGGCCGTCAGAATATATACTCCAAGCAAGAAGATGGAAGGGTCCAACATGATAACAAATGATAAGCTGATATTGTTGATTGTTTATTAGGTTGGAATGATGATGGGCCGGAGGTTAGGGTCCGGTTTTTACTATCATCCAATCTTTGACACATGGGATAACACTAAGATATAATGTGAACCGGCCTCGAAGAAAGCAATAATCGTTCATGTATTATATTTTATGCTTATCGACTATTATTCACAATATATTATTTCCTTAAAAAAAAATCTGAAAGAGATGTTGGTACAACGAGTCTCTTTAAGCGCTGGAATTGGCTTTTGAGATTTTTTAAGATTTTTTGTTAATTTCCAAAAGGGTTTCGAACTGGGATCCAACTTCGAGACATTATTCTCAAAGTTGGTATTTCTCAGAATATCGAAACGTTTTGCAAATCTCGCCAAATAACTTTCAACGCGAGATCGCGAGTTCTTTAGTATTGCCTTCTTCTCACATTTTTAAGACGGATCAGTAGCTGAAGATCGTCGTCAATAATAATGGAGTTGAATTTAACTTCACATTTCGGAATTGCAATGCCTCTGGCTTCGACAATTAAATTTGTCAAAGATACGAGAGCATTATCAATATCACTTTTGGAATGGAGAGGAATATCAACATCAAAATTCCTATCGATATACGTTTTATATAAATCCCAATCAGCTCTATGATAATTAAAAGTAAAAGCTGATTGGATTATAAATGGCTTCTTGTGAGATTTCAAATGTCACAGGAAGGTGATCAGAGTCAAAGTCAGCATGAGTTACCAATTGGCCACACAGCTGACTAGAATCCGTTAAAACTAAATCAATTGTAGAAGGATTTCGACTGGAAGAAAAACAAGTTGGTCCATTGGGATATTGAATAGTATAATATCCCGCAGAACAATCTTCAAATAAAATTTTACCATTGGAATTGCTTTGAGCATTATTCCATGAACGGTGTTTGGCATTGAAGTCACCAATTACGAAGAATTTTGATTTGTTGCGAGTCAGAATTTGAAGATCAGCTTTCAACAAATTCTTTTGCTGCCCATTGCATTGAAAAGGCAAGTAGGCTGCAATGAAGGAAAATTGTCCAAAATTTGTTTAGCGTTAGCGTTGTTACGGTATACTTCGTAGATTGGACACTTGTAATACTCATGTTTCTTATGGAATCCTTATCCAGATTGCTATCGGAAATCAAGGTGGGGAATTACCCTTGATTCCAATCTAAGATAAAAATGGCTTAAGCATGAGGATTACTACTCCCGGCCACGCCCATCTTTACCGTAACTAGGGATAGGAAAGGAAATGTTGATGTAGAACTTACTTAACGAGAGGCCCCTGACTTGGCGACACCCTCATAAGTTCTACGGGTTGGTGGTTGGATAGGGTAAGGTAGGTCATGGAGGTTTGCCTCAAGCTGGCAATTCGACCCACAGACTATGTTGTTTACCTGTTTTATTTAAACTCTTGCCAGCCGGCTGTCGAAAGAGTATGCTAATATCGATTTTATTTACAGTTTATTCTTTAAGTAATTTACAGGCGATTTCTTAACCTCAATCTATCAACAACTATCCGTTGAACAAATCTAAATTTACCAAATTTGTACTTTCTGCTCTGTGAGTAAAACGATTATTCTAGGGACCGACCGATGATTCTACTAACCGCACAAAGTAGAACATAATTTTCGATGACCGGCCGATTGTTCTGCTTATTAAAAAAATAACCACTGGGCGCGAATTGAATCTTCACTTACTAATTATTGTCGGCGTAGCACCAAATTAAAATTTGGAAGTATGGACTTCCGAACCGAACTTTCTTCCAAAGTTTTATCTGTCAAACTAAACTAAGCGTTATTTAGCGCTTCTTTGGGTGAATACAGTGCACTATTTCCAAAGACGGGTATTTTACTTGTATCTTGAGAAAATCTATCTTCGGTAGAAAATGTCTACTAACTCTGTACCGGATAGACAATAATTTACGCAACCGCATATAGCAGAACATAATTTCGTCGGTCGGCCGATCGTTCTGCTAACCGAACAAAGCAGAACAAAATTTTCGAAGACCGGCCGATCTTTCTGCTTACTGAAGAAAACACGACTGAACGCGAACTGAATTTTCACTTTTGATTTTCTATTTCGAACTTAATTTAATCAAAATATAATGATGCCTATACGTTCACACTGCTTAATACATCTTAAACTGCGTTGCAACAATAGAAGACATGAAAACAGTAATAAAATAAAAGGGTGAATGATACTTATCTTTTCTGTGCATGATACTTAGCTTTTCCAAACAAAAGATAAAAGATACATTTTTTTCAGGAATACAAGCATCAGTTTAGCTTGGTATACTATGAACTCCGCGGTTGCTAACATCCGAAGCACCAGCGTTGGAATCTCCAGAGAAGAACTTCATAAGTCGCCGGACAAGATTCTCCAATAATTTACATTAACTCCAGTAATCTATTCATGAAATACTAAATTAATCGTTCACCTGGGTCTCTCGCTAGGCCGCTATCTCTTCCCCAGCACCACCGTTTCTCTCCACCAACTCACATGCACTTCAAATACATTGGAGAACTAAATTTGCACTCAATCTATTTCTTCGGAATCTGTGAGAGAAAAATCACTTGGTTTAAGCGGAACAATTCTTGTCTCGGCACATATTCCACATGCTTCACTTGTAGAATGTTAGCACTCGCGTATCCGGAAGGAATAATATAAAGAAAATACAAGTTTTAAAAGAAAAAAAAAAACGTTTTGAATTAAACAAAAAACGCGCCGCGAACACCCGTGGAGTCTCCACGATTCATTACAATTTTCATACAATATTCCTGCAAAAGCTTCCAGAGAGATCTCATCCCGCTTTGCTGGTTTCCACCATTGAACATCACAAATTAATCATTGCCGACACTACATTATTATTTTTGAATCATGCGGAAACGTTCAGCTGAAACCAGCCGAAATTCAAATTTCAACACCCGGCGAAAAATTGACGTCTTCACAATGAAGGAAAATTGTCCAAAATTTGTTTCAACAGAAACTCCCAAGGTTTCAAAAACTTTGGTTTCTAATAAAGAAAATAATTTATGTTTGATACGTCTATTGATGACAATTGATGACAACCCCACCACAGGCGCTGTCAAGACGATCATTTCTGTAGATAAAATAATTTGGATCTCTTTTAATGGAGAGTCCGGGCTTTAAATAAGTTTCTGTTATAATGGCAATATGCACATTATGAACTGTTAGGAAGTTGAATAATTCATTTTCCTTACCCTTTAGAGAGCGGGCATTCCAATTTAGAACTTTCACACAATTATTTGGATCCATTGAAACGGAGTCCGATACCAATTTTTTGTGTGTACTTTATACCAACCTGAACAGCTTCAGGAATGGTATTTGCTTTGAACATTGCATCAATCATGTGATGCAATTGTTCAGTTAAAAAATCAAAATCGGAAGCAGTCATGCTACCTGAATCGGCAACATGACCGTTATTTTCCGTTGGGGCATGGGTATAAACCTCATTTTGAGAAGAGAAATTTTGTCTACCAGCAGCAATGTTTGCATACGTACACTCTTAAAAATAATGAAACGTACAGGTGACTGAAACGTAGCTTGACATAATCATCTGATGACGTAACCAATAATCTCACTCAATTTTATGTCCATTTTGATGTACTCTGCACAACAATTGTACCGCATCGAAGAAAAACTTATATTTACGGCATCAGCTGAAATTTACAGCATTTTATTCGATTTCATTGTCTCAAGCTGTGAAGTCATGTCAAGTAAGACGTAAATTCGCACGAATCTTGACCGCAGTAATGCAGCATCTTCAACGTCCAGTTCAGTGCGAAAAATTTCCTCAGCAACAAAGAGCACGGTTTTTGCTAAATTATTCAAATCCAGATTTGCTCACATGAATCGCGACTTGTATTCTCAATAATTCTTGTTGAATCTGAAGCGGCATCGTAATTACTCGGTCAACTAGTTTCGTTGTTATTTTGGTGTACTATTTAGTTTTTGTGGTGATAGTTTAATCGTCGATCGTCATAACCGTCGATTGCATCGGAGCGTGGACTTTTTTATTATGATCATATCAAAAGCAATGCTAAATGTATTTTGAATAAAGCAAGCAAAAATGTAAGTCATGATTTCTGGAACCTATTCAGGATATAATATCATGCATTTGTTCCGATTCCAACAGGTCCAAATTGATACCAAGATGCTGTTCTCACGGAAACGTATAAATGAAAATTCGCCTGCTGAATAATCAACGGTGTTGCAGGTAAGTTCATGTGTAACATCAAATCACCCACCGAATGAAAGTTTTAAACAAAAATATCGTTTCCTCGCAGAAATTGAACCGTTTGATACACGTCGAATAAGGAAAAGATTTCTGGAAACAATCTGCCGCAAGCAACCGCCAGTGAGAAAATCCAACAATTCCAAACGATTTGTAGCAGTCGGAATCAACGTAGCGGATATAAAATAATTTGTGTGCAGAATAATGAACCAGTGCTATTTATCTGACAATATAAAACATAATATTAAATCACAACATTGTTTCATCAAACTGACTAGCAGGAAAGAAACTCCCAAACGCACACTCATTTCGCTGTTGAAAACATGTCCTCCGTAATGTACTAAATTTAGTTCACCCGACATGACGTAAAAATAAGTAAGACTTATTTTTACATCATGACGTGTATTTTTTTGGGTCCTTAAAGTCCTGTAATTTTAAGAACAGACGTATTCCTACGTTCACTGGGCCGCTCCTTTTATGTGCATCCAATACCATGTAGATTTACATGAATATTTTGAAGTGTGTAGGTACATTGAAAAAGTTGGAATTTACTGAAGTGGTTGCTACCCGTTGACGAGCGGCAAAATTTGTTTGTGAATTGTGGTGGGTATGAATTGCTCGACCGGTAACCGGTTTCGAAATTTGAGCGTTTGAAAAATTTCTACCCGTCGAATCTGGGATCCGATTGGAATTTCCCGTCATCAATTTTGCACGGGAATTCAAAACTTTTTTGCGTGAAGGGCATTCCCAGAAATTGGATTTATGATTGCCCCCACAATTTACGCACTTAAATTTATTGGAATCTTCTCACAGGACATGCGTCCTTGGCGTGAGAGGTTTCACCACAAATCATGCATTTAGCATCCATGTGACAATGTTTGGTTCCATGACCCCACTTTTGGCACTTACGGCACTGGGTGGGGTTTTAGAAATTTCCCCCAGGCCTGCGGAAATGTTCCCATGTAACACGGACATGAGACATAATACAAGCCTTTTCCAAACTATTTATATTATTTAGTTCACTTTTGTTAAAATGAACTAAATAAAATTCTTGAGAAATGCCCCTCTGGGAAGTACCAGAGTGGGATTTCTTTTTCATCTCAATTACTTGGACTGGTGAAAATCCAAGTAATTGAGAAATTTCAATTTTAATCTCACCCAGTGATTTATCATCACTGGGGAGACCTTTCAAAACGACTTTGAACCATCGCTCAGTTTTGTCGTCGTATGTGGAGAATTTATGGCGTTTCTCAGTTAAATACTGAAGAAGACGTTTGCGATCGTCAAAGGATCCCGGCAATACGCGGCAGTCACCTTTCCTGGCAATCTGGAATGAAACCTTGATCCCCTGAAGGTTACTCAAGATTTCATTCCGAAAGCCAGAAAACTCGGCAACAGATAGCACAATTGGCGGAATCCTTTGTTTCTTCGCATGAATCGAATCACCTGGGCTAAAGGTAGATTCGATTTGCTCAATTTCATCATTAATCAAATCGAACTGATTGCTCAGTTCGATAGGAGAAGAAATAATGTCAACGTTAGATTTAGAAGGAATATCTGAAGTCTCCAGCTTCCTTCTTGGGCAGGACGGTCTTGAAACCTTGTTTCTTTGAAGGAAGTGGAGAATTCAGAGACTCCCCCTTCCTCTTGTTTTTGTTAATACTCATTGCTGAGCGTGGAGACGTGACCTTCTAAGAGGTTTTTTTCCCAGAACGGTGTCCCTGCAGGATTACCACCGCTTGTCGGAATTTTACTTCCGCAAACGGGTCCAACGTAAAACGAAGGCACGGGTCCTTGCAAAGATCGTAACGGGATCAGTGGGTACAAATAGCGCTGAGAAGCACTGTTGAAATTAAAATAGCTTAGGGTAGTATTAAAAACTTCCTTCCGCAAAGAGAGAAAGAACCGCACAGCACGAAAGCACGATGCGGTCTGGATTATGTCTTTTTAATATTATTATTGACCGGTGTTATTCCGCACCACTTAGTCAAGCAACTAATTTAGTGGGTATAAAAAAAAGTATGCCATATGTCCGTTATGCCAAATGACCCTCACATTTGACACTGTTTACAATTTTGCTAAATGGCATTCATGCCAAATGACCTTATGCCAAATAGCGTTATGCACAAATGACCCGTTCCCTTAATTATGCAATTAATTGTGATCAAGTGTCAAGTTTTCACCGACATTAGTCGTTTTGCATAGTGTGATTGCTTCACCTACCTGGATACATGGTTGGCTACAGCGCCGTTACACCTGTACCTGGCATATTGTAGAGCGCCGAAAGCTCGCCGGTCCGCCTCTTTTAGCGTCCATACTTCATGTCCATAAAGCAGCGGTTCTCAACCTGGGGTACATGTACCCCTGGGGGTACCTTCACTGACCCAAGGGGGTACCTTGGACAAAAATGCGTAATGGCGAATGTATTACAATTCCAATAAAAATGTATTGATAAAGTTTTGATAAATATATATTTTTTATTTCAAAACTTTGTATTGTACATAATATGCACGGTGATCAGTGAATCAAAGCTTATTAAATCCTGCTCACCACACCTGCACAGTGTATGAAGAACTGTTAGACAAAAAGTCAGGAAAAAAAACTTCAAATGCAATCTACCTAATGAAAACAAAATGTTGATTAATATTATAATAATATGCTTCTGAACTAAAATCTTGAATTTAAAGCTTCGGAAACTGTCATGTGAGGGGCATCAAAGCTTTTTCCCTTGCGTGACGCGTGTCGAAGCCATCCACCGGAAGGCTTCTTTCAAGAGGCTCGGAAGCCTCCTTTCAAGAGGCTTGGAAGCCTCCTTTCAAGAGGCTTGGAAGCCTCCTTTCAAGAGGCTTGGAAGCCTCCTTTCAAGAGGCTCGGAAGCCTCCTTTCAAGAGGCTCGGAAGCCTCCTTTCAAGAGGCTCGGAAGCCTCCTTTCAAGAGGCTCAGGAAGCCTCCTTTCAAGAGGCTCAGGAAGCCTCCTTTCAAGAGAGCTCAGGCCTCCTTTCAAGAGGCTCAGAGCCTCCTTTCAAGAGGCTCAGAAGCCTCCTTTCAAGAGGCTCAGAGCCTCCTTTCAAGAGGCTCAGGAAGCCTCCTTTCAAGAGGCTCAGAAGCCTCCTTTCAAGAGGCTCAGAAGCCTCCTTTCAAGAGGCTCAGAGCCTCCTTTCAAGAGGCTCAGAGCCTCCTTTCAAGAGGCTCAAGCCTCCTTTCAAGAGCTCAGAAGCCTCCTTTCAAGAGGCTCAAGGCCTCCTTTCAAGAGGCTCAAGCCTCCTTTCAAGAGCTCAGGAAGCCTCCTTTCAAGAGGCTCAGGAAGCCTCCTTTCAAGAGGCTCAGAAGCCTCCTTTCAAGAGGCTCGGAAGCTTCCTTTCAAGAGGCTCAGAAGCCTCCTTTCAAGCGGTTCAGAAGCCTCCTTTTCTAGAGGCTCAAAATCCTCCTTTCAAGAGGCTCAAAAACCTCCTTCCAAGAGGCTCGGAAGGCTCCTTTCAAGAGGCTCGGAAGCCACCTTTCAAGAGGCTCGGAAGCCTCCTTTCAAGAGGCTCGGAAGCCTCCTTTCAAGAGGCTCGAAAGCCTCCTTTCAAGAGGCTCAGCAGCCTCCTTTCAAGAGGCTCAGAAGCCTCCTTTCAAGAGGCTCGGAAGCCTCCTTTCAAGAGGCTCGGAAGCCTCCTTTCAAGAGGCTCGGAAGCCTCCTTTCAAGAGGCTCGGAAGCCTCCTTTCAAGAGGCTCGGAAGCCTCCTTTCAAGAGGCTCGGAAGCCTCCTTTCAAGAGGCTGGGAAGCCTCCTTTCAAGAGGCTTGGAAGCCTCCTTTCAAGAGGCTTGGAAGCCTCCTTTCAAGAGGCTTGGAAGCCTCCTTTCAAGAGGCTCGGAAGCCTCCTTTCAAGAGGCTCGGAAGCCTCCTTTCAAGAGGCTCGGAAGCCTCCTTTCAAGAGGCTCGGAAGCCTCCTTTCAAGAGGCTCAGAGCCTCCTTTCAAGAGGCTCAGGAAGCCTCCTTTCAAGAGGCTCAGAAGCCTCCTTTCAAGAGCTCAGGAAGCAGTGTTGTAAAATGTCATTTGCATTCGTTTGTATAATTTTCCCAGAACTTTTTCAGAAGGTAGCTATCAATTCATGTTGTATGACGAACTTATAGCGGTTAAATGGGCCTACAACTTTGTCTAACGAGACTTTGCTGTAAATATGTAATCTGGGGCGTGGGAGGCAAAATGTCATTCAAATGACATTATGTCAAATGACACGTGACATTTTGGAGAGTTTTCACTCTCCAGCCTTTGATGTTATACTTAGAGCAATGTACCCTTGGACAAAAATATAACCCTACTCAAGCGTTATGAGTACATTCAAAATTATGGAAGAAATTTTGCTTCTAAAGAAAGTTATGAACAAATTAGTCAAATGACATGCAGATGACATTTTACAAGCCTGCTCGGAAGCCTCCTTTCAAGAGGCTCGGAAGCCTCCTTTCAAGAGGCTCGGAAGCCTCCTTTCAAGAGGCTCGGAAGCCTCCTTTCAAGAGGCTCGGAAGCCTCCTTTCAAGAGGCTCGGAAGCCTCCTTTCAAGAGGCTCGGAAGCCTCCTTTCAATTGTAGAAGTCTTGGAGGATAAACGTAATGTTTTTTCTGCGGTGGATTCGTTTCTCTTCTTACCTTGCTACACTGTCTGGAATTTACAACAGGATGAACTCAATTCAAAAGAAAGGAATCATCAAGAAACTCATTTGGAAGATAAAAATCGATTGAAGGACAACTGCGACATCAAGGACCAAATCATCGCGAAACTACGGGAAACAAGCAGGACCGGCGCGCGCCTCTCCAAAGGAGCCGAACATGAAACAGGCAAGTGGTAAAGTAGGCAAGGCGAAGAAGAAGATGAACAACACCATCTACAACATTTTCTTGGAGACATCGGACAATTCGGACATGAGCCCGTTTCCGTAAACCCGAAACATCCCAACAACAATTTATAAAAATAAGCTAATTTTTTAACTGAAGAAGACTATTTTTGGCTAAGGAAATTATTTTGAGTTTTCAGTGGAATGTCTTCACTTGTCATAAGACGAGTTTGTACCTTCCTATTTAATTCCACCACTTGTACCTTGATAGATACGTATTTCGACCTCAACAATAAGCCTAACACTGGCCCCGACCTGCCCAGGACACTTCCAGGACACTCACCAGCTACGGTAATAAATCCCCCAAGTATGTTACCATCTTTTTCTCCAGCCCTGGCACTTTCGCTAGAAGTCAAGCAGCCACAATATTCTGATTGAAAGTGAAATTTCGTTGCAATCTGCCATCTCATTAGCCAATCCCATTTCCCTATGTTGACATCGTTTCTCACCTCGATGGTCCCGTATAAACCGTGCTGCCACCACCTCGAGTTGCTGCTGCTTCTGCTATTCATCCGACTCCGACATGTGGATGGTGTCACTTTCGCTGGAAACACATTCCCCAGACCTCCGGACGACAGCAACAGCACCCTGAATTAGCGCTAATTCCGCTGACATCATTCAATCGATCTCGATTCGAATTGATTGCATTTGAAATTAATCTCTACCGTGTGCCGATGACAACAGCCACCACGAGGTTTTGCCATCGGTCGCGTGTTTCGACGGAAGAAAGCATTCAAATAGCACGTTGCCGCAAACATCTATCGAGCGTTCTGCAAAACGTCCGCCCCAGCGGTGTGATTCGATTGACCACACCTCTGATTTGCTGCTGATGTTAGAGGACGCTGCACGACTTGTTGGTCTGGTAGTTTCGAAGCGGTGGCTCCGATCACACCTTAAGCATCCCTACAGGGGGCTCTCTGGCACCAGATCGAATGGCATTACCACGAATACTACATGGATTACAGTTATAATAATAATCATCACTCCAACATAATTAATGCGATGGAAACAGAATGGAAACAGCACATGAAAGGAAATAAAGGAATAGCAAATAAATGAATAAAATTTGACGAGGAAGATCAAAACGCTCCTATGACATAACATAATGAATGTCTTGAGAAATTAAAATGGGTCCATTAAGAGATGATGGCCATCGCTTGAGTGGCTCCAGGCTATTCGAAGTAGAAACGCCAACCGACCACTGCTAGTGCGATTCGTGGTAGATAGACAAATGTTCGGAGGAAATTGTCACTTTCATTCCGCAAGTTTCGGATCGTTTTTTCGGAGCGACGACCCACAACTGATACCGCAATAGATCCGCGCAGCAGCAACACACCTAAATCGCGCCTAACTCTTTCACTTTCATTACAAATTGTTCGCTCATGTCGTCGTCACATGCAGCAATGTCACGCTACGCTGCATATTGCCGTCGACAATGGGACCCTTCTCTTCGGCATGTCGCCCCATAAGCTTGATTTGATTGACAGGAAACACGAATCTTAATCAGGTTGGCAAACATACAGCCTTACAATTGGCTGGATCTTGGCTGCTGCAGTGGCATCGTTACGGGTATGACTCGCAAGTAAGCTGTACTGGAAACCGAACGGCAATGCCTATCAGCATCAAAATTCGCGACGAAAGCAAACCAGCAGAGACGCGCAAGAAACGTTCGCCCCAGCCAGCAGCAGCCGAACGCGAGTCAAACAAGCGAGAAGCTCTGCACGCACAATTAGTCACAATAGGAGGTGTTTCTGTTTGCGTATGTACCTTCCCTCACGTTTGAATGTCGGCATCATCAGCCGAGCTGGGGAACACAAGTTTCGAGAAATATCATTTCGAATATCCGGAGGCTTTGGGACACCTCATTACATTGGTCGGCGGCGCTGTTTCCCACCTAACGTGACGTGCGCGAGGCTGCTTACATCTGACACCACCGCAGCACTGTCTCGGGATCGGGCGACATGATGGAAGAACGATGCTCATTGTTGGCGGGCGGTGGAACGACGACGACGATGGATGGAGCAAGAAGCAGTGTAAGCGAGACCTGTGTTTGATACCCATCTGGGACGGGGTGGCAAGCTTCTCAAGGAGTTGTGCGACCAACCGACCGAATGGCAGACAGCTTGTACAAACGAAGGATGATTTATGATTTCTGATCAGTCGGGTGTGATTTTGAAGGTGTTCGCAGTGAACTTTGAACAATCACGAAGTGGGAGATTATTGTGTGTTTTCTGTGGGAAAGTTTCAGGCGGATTATTTACTTGTGTGTGACTTGGGGAGAACGATTAAGAGTCATTTTTGACATTCTTGCCACCCATCAACAAAATAAACAAGCTTGTAACGGTTTTAAATTTATTGATTTTTAAATTTCTGGAATAGATTGACTATGACAGTAGTATTTGAATTCATGATTTTCAATCAATTTGTGATCAAAATAGGGTACGAGTTTTTCGACGTTTCGGTTTTATTTCTGGTTTCTTTATTAACGAAATCAATTCCTCCTCTTCGAGCAAATTATTTGCTTGTATATTTGTCTTAAGCTGAGTAAAATTCTCACTTTTTTATCATCCGTGAACGTCTCGTTGCACGGCTGTCCCTCCATTATAATGTTTCATGTTCCTTCAGATAAATTTCAAAAACCTGTCTGAGTAATTATGATTTGGATCCTGTTGAAGAGCACGTCGCGTTATGGCACATCTGGTTATGGAAGTTTACTGTTGTTCGAAACTTCAAATCAAACATATTAATCCAGGGGTTCTTTAGATAAAATTACTTTTAAATATTTCTTTCTTTTAATTATTGACATATTTTTCACCTACCTTAATACCTGATTGGCCCGGCGTGCTTGGCATACTGAAGAACTTCGTCATCGTCGGTCTTGGACAAGTTCCTTCAATTTTGGGGATCCCTAAGTCCCAGATCCATTTCCAAATCGTGCAGCGTGCTTATGGTCTTCCTTTACCTAATTTTCCTGAATTTATCAAAATTGTCTTTTTTTGACCAATTTGTAAAGCCTTTCTTATCTGTGTTGTCGGATTAGACATTTTTGTATCATTTATCTGCACTGTACAAAATTATGAAGATTACCCACAACGGAAATCATCATTGAATTTAAATTTCAATAACAGAACGTATATCAGATCATAATTTTAAGTTCCTGTTATGTAAATGATGAAATCATAGATAATTAACGGGCTTGGTGATCATATGGCTACCGCTTCTGCCTCATACGCAGGAGGTCGTGGGTTCACTCCCAGGTACGTTCCATTCCTCCTACTTTGTATCTTTTCATATATTTCACATGTTCTAGTAATCGCTAGAACTGTAAATGGGCTTTCATACCGTTTCCATCTTCTATCCCTATACCTGCAGCTTGTCTAGTTCTAGTAGGCTCTGTTAGAATTCGAAATGAGCGAAAAAGCTCCTTTCCGGCATCCAATTATAATTTACACCGCCTTTTCATTACTATCCCATTTGGCAACCCGTTAACCAAGACGAACCTCTGCCATAAAACCTAACTCCATTTTCCAATAAAATTCCGCAGGAGCTCGTGGCGAGTGCAGAGGTGTTCTCGGCTTGCAGTGGGCGAGTGACTGCATCATCAATTCCTTCCCATCCCCGTTGACCCTGAGGACGTGGCCAGCGCCGTTATCGACCATTCAAAAATACTAGAGTTCTTGGACTGTGCACATTGAGGTTGGAGAGCAAATCCCATGCTTCCATCCATTGGTTCCCTGTGCAATTGCGATTGTTCTGGTCGATCACGGAGTAGCAACTACTCATGCTCATGCTCAAGATGAAATCAAATGATAATTCAATTGATGACTTAAGGTGACTATACAATCAATCCATGTGGTGAATTTTAAATTTAAGGTTTCATACTCCTATTAAGGTACACCGGGGCAAGTTGAAACGGTTTTTTAAAAGTTGAAATTCGAAGTGCTGTAAAAAAAATCACCCTTTGATATATTTTAAATCCGTTTGCGGTGTTTGCTAGTTCGGGACAAATATTATACATAAAAAATAAACAACCTTGACAAACTTTTTTGTAAATATATTTTATATTTAAATTATTTTTTTATATGCATCGTTTCAACTTGCCCCGCGAATCGGGGCAAGTTGAAACACTGCGTTATATTCAGACGTAAGCTAATTTTTCCGTATTAATAACAAAATGTATGTACTCAGTGAGACTCAATAAGCACGAGGTTGTAAAGGGGACTATAATACTGCCAGGATTCGCATAAGAGCCCCATGTAAGTTTTTGACGATTTTGATTTTCTTTCAGAAATTAGCTTAAAATTGTCTCCTGCCTAAAAAAACTGATAAAATAGTAGGCTTTGTTCTAGAGCAGAGGTTCCCAATCTTTCGGATATGCGACCCACCTAGCAGAATCCCATATTGTTTGCGACCCACCAGGTACCAGTTGCATTGATTTTGTGAAATACGATAAAAATGAGTTCGCGTTAGATTGGACAAATTATAATAAATTGCTTTATATCCCATCATTGTATTTGTCAAAAATTGGTAAATTTTTTGGATTGGATGTGGATTGGATTTGGATGGAATTTGAATTGAATTTGGATTGAATTTAAAATTTATTCAGATTGAATTTGAATTGGATTTCGATTTGTTTAGGATTGGATTTGAATTGGAATTGGATTGGATTTCAAATAGATTTGGATTTGATTTGGTTTTAATTCGAATTGGATTAGGATTGGTTTTGGATTGGATTCGGTGCTTACATTTGGATTGTATAGGACTTCTTTCTACTTGCCCGAAAATCGTATAACAAAAAAAACCTTGTCAGGATTGTTGTTCTTTAATCATCCAATCATTAGTTAGATCCTAATTCAAAATATGGAATAGATTTGTGGAACAAAATAGTAACAGAATTATGAATTAAGAATTTGTCTTTCGCGACCCACCACTGAACAGCCCACGACCCCCCTGGGGGTCGCGACCCACAGTTTGGGAACCTCTGTTCTAGAAATTTAAAAACAAATCCCACTTTTGTTGTCCCATTTTGATATTAGCTCGCATAAAAATCAGATTCCAGATTTTGATAGGTACTCTTTTACACAAAAAATAAACCTAAGTATGGTTCATTTAATTGTCCCACAGCAGTAAGTACGGGTAAAGAATATTATGTAAATTTTTTGGAAAGATATTATTTTTTTTCGATTTATTAATTTTTTTTATTTCTCCATGTAAAACAAGTTTGATAAATTCAAAGGCATATGACTCAAGTCGGCGAAAATAACATGGGACTCTTATGCGAATAAGGACAGTGTACAACAAAGTCATAAAGCATATTTTCAGAGACCAAATTCTGGAAATTGCACTACGCTGAAAATTTATCCAATTGATTTCCTCCTACTGATGACCACTCGGATTACTATTCAGGATGCTTCATTATTTGGTTCATTTGTATATTGCGCAGTTGATTAATTCGGTTGTGGCTTCTTCATAAATGCACATTAATTCCAGCCATCATATCTCTCATAAACTCTTTTTTTTAGGTTTATAAAGAGTTGTATTTATTTCTTCGTTTTACTTGTCATGGTTACACAAAAAACGTAGATTTGAGCGATTCCAAGCAACAGCATCAAAATTTAAGAAAATTTTTAATTCATGATTTTCTATTGAGTTGAAACTTTGCACAGTTTTTCAATTTCATCTAAATCGTCATTTTTCGATATCAAATCTTCATATTGAGTCACGACTAACTTTTCAAAAGGGTGTATGTGAAAATGGTTCAAAAATATTTAAAAAGCTGCACAGCAAAAACGGAATGTTCGATTGTTATGATTTTTCAGCAAAAGTTAGACAACTAAATGGTGATTCTTAAGAAAATGTGCACAGTAAAAAAATTTTTTTGCCTTTAAAAATATCATTTTGTCACAAAACTCAAATATCTCAAAACCCTATCTTTTTTTCGAACGTAATTTTTTAGGGAAAACGGTCCATTATATTAGCTATCTACCATAAAAATTTGGTGATGGTAAACTAATAAACAAAAAGTTATGACATTTCAAACATTTCACAATTTTCACATATAGTAAACAAAAAAAATTTCCGTGTATTTTTTTTCAAGAATCGCAGTTTGATGCTGATTTTTATTGTTAAGGGCCTTGCGTGAGTTAAACAAGTTGTTTGTATGATATTCCATATTTATGTATTCATCGATATTATGTATATTATATGTATAAATATTATATGTATAAATAAATAAAAATGAATTAATATTATCCTAAGTATTAAATTAAATGTGGCAGTTACACAATGTTGTTATAGAAACTCTAAGAGTTTTGGGTTTGAATTTTGGTATGGGTTATGATATCATGAAAACAGTTTATTAATACTTATTTTTTATTTATTTTTATTCAAATTTTTAAAATATCGAACACTTTTGAATTATTATCAGCACAGTTTGAGTATAGTTTTGCTTTAATTTTATTTTCCGACAATGGAATGAAACAGTGAAATTTTGGGTTCCTTGGATCGTTTTCGCGTTAATAAATTGCTCGCTGAGCTCTGAAGCCTTTATTTCGTACTCTTCAGTAGTAGTAAAACAAAATGATAATTTGGTTAAATCTTTTCTTTTCTACGATTTGCCCAATCAAAAGTTCTTTCGCAGTTTTAATTGGATGCTCACGTTCTTTGGCTAAACTTGCTCTTGTGGCCATGCGCTTTATTGTTCCTCAATAGCATCACAAGGACCTTTGCCATGTGATGTAGCAAAAATGCCATTCTGCATCAATTCCGTACATTGATTTAAATTGACATAGGCTCGAAAAATTCTTACGATTTTTGTACTGCGACGCTGCTCCATCAGACATGAAATATATCTTTTGACTTCTTTATGCTTATCAACGCGTAAAAGTTAATCATTTTTTCAATGAACAAGTTTACGGATACTGAATCGTGTCTTAAATCTTCGGAAATTATAATAAAACTTAAGTGTTCAATTTGCGTACTTCCATTAAAATAAATAACGAATGGATGAATTGTAGCTTGTTGTACGTTCCAGTGATGGGACTGCACTTCATCTTGCAATACAAAGCTGTAATTTTCAGAAAAATCACAAATGACTAAAAATTCACCATTTTGTAATGTATTTTTCGTATTTTTAAAAAGCTGGATTGTTCTGTTTTAATGAAATCGTGAGGGATTAAACTTTCTAATTTCAAGCAAAATATGACACAAACTCATCTACAGGTTTTACAATAGTTTCTATGTCACACCTATCCGTGGTCACCCATTGTTCAAATGATAACTGATCAATATATTTTCTTCAAACTCAGCGAATAAAGTATTTTCCAATGATGAAGAATCTGGACAATCCGAACAAGATCGTAGATAGCAATTTGATGTTGTATTTTCACACAAAAGACTACCAGTTAACATTTTAATATCCTTTGTTAAATTGATTCTTTTCAAACTATGTAAAATAAGATTAATATTTTCATGGGTTGTGCACACACACATTATGTGTTCCTGAATTGGAAGGAAGCTTACATTGCCTTGGCCGAAAGGCTTGCGAAGGAGGAAAAACCTATTTTAATATTATCGTGAATTTCCTTGAAGCGTGTGTACGCTTCTTTCAAAGTCGTCATCATTAATCGTTTTTGGATTGCTTGACGCTTTCCATCTTTTACTGATACATAATCTTTTGACCAGGCATAGCTCGACTTACTTCATCATCTTCAAAATATTGAACTACTATTTCTTTGTCTCATCTGTTAATGCAGTACTAGACCTAGTATTTTTGGTTGAAAGACAGTTATTCTTCAATTGTTTTGCCTCTTTTACTGTATTTCTATTGGTTTTGAACTCATCAATGGCATCCTGAATAGACCACGAACTTGGCAGCATCGACAAAATCAATAATTTTTCTTTCCTTGTCGTGGCTGCATTCGAGAACCTTTCCTTCATATTTATAATTACCTCATCGTAGTCTGTATTTTCCACATCATCAGGTCCTAATTTGAAGAGGTTTCTTCGTACAGCTTCGTTTATTTCACGGTATTTTTCTCCGGGTAATAAACGTAGTCCATCTTACTCCATTTAATCAGGTCACTTTTATCCCAGCTATGCCCTCGTTAAAGCGTTCGATGTTGACCTTTTGGATACACTCATCTTCCGATTGATTTGTTGAAACAGATTTCGCTGATGGTACGGTGGCAAGGCTCTCAGCACTTAATACTTCTGGTAATTCCTCAGTTGTTGTCGATACATCTGGCAATTCCTCAGTTGCTGTCGTTTTCGAACTTCCTGCGCAACCGATGATATACAGATTGCTCTTTTGTCAACGTTTAGACGGCAGGACGTGCAAATGCGTAAATTTGTATTCAATGTGGACATTGGAGCATAACCAGTCGCTTTCAGTTTATCTATGGTGCTTTCGGTGAGATTTCGTAACTCTTTTGAACACTTTTTTCCATCAAACGGCCTACAACAGTTGAGAAAGCGGCTACTCATGTTGTTCGTAATATTTCAATAAACAAAATCACTTTTAAGTTTTTACTGACTAGTTTGGTGTCATTTGCTTGACTGAAGAAAAAATTACTATAAGATCTTTAACAACCTTAGTAGTAGTAATTTTTTGCTTTTCGTGAGCATTGTCATGGTATGTACCTATCATGCATTTGTTGTTGTAGAAGATACCCGTTTCCTCCCGATCATAAAGTCTATTCTCTAAGAGGTATATTTTTGCAGGTAAACTATAGACGTACACGTGTATATAAATCTTTGATTTTGCAGCTTTTGTCTTAAAAATAACATTTCTGATATGTTTCTATCAACGTTATTATCAACAGGTTTCAACACTATTAAAAGAATTTTTCGCCAGTCACGTGCAATGAAAATTATGACACTATCAATACTTTTGATCACAACACTGGATCGTGTCTAAGTTTCTTATAGATGCTATGAATAATTAAATCAAAATATCATGAAAACAACTTGTTTAAATCACGTCCCTTAACAATAAAATCTGCATCAAACTGCAATTCTCGAAATAACTTACACAGAAAAATTTTTTTTACTAAATGTGAAAATTGTGAAATGTTTGAAATGTCATAACTTTTTGTTTATTAGTTTACCATCACCAAATTTTTATGGTAGATAGCTAATATAATGGACCGTTTTCCCTAAAAAATACGTTCGAAAAAGATAGGGTTTTGAGATATTTGAGTTTTGTGACAAAAATGATATTTTTAAAGGCAAAAAATTTTTTTTACTGTGCACATTTTCTTAAGAATCACCATTTAGTTGTCTAACTTTGCTGAAAAAATCATAACAATCGAACATTCCGTTTTGCTGTGCAGCTTTTTAAATATTTTTGAACCATTTTCACATACACCCTTTTGAAAAGTTAGTCGTGACTCAATATGAAGATTTGATATCGAAAAATGACGATTTAGATGAAATTAAAAAACTGTGCAGAGTTTCAAATATTTTCGAAATGGTCGCTCAGGATCGACTGACATGCCCCCGTGGAATGCCTCAGTTATAATAGTTGGTTCTAACACACATTGAGGAAAGTTCTAAAATGCTTATTGCACATGTTCCGGTTTGCCCATCTTATTTCTCTTACACTTTTTTGAAACACATAGAGACTGCCACTATTTACCGGATTAACTAACCAGCTAATGCAAGGCACTGCTAACCACAATGCGGCCTTTTGATTGTTTTCATTACTAATACTCCATACAAGTATGTCATCTAACCTTCGAAATTCTATTTTCATTCTTGATCGAAGTATATTGATTACCAATTCTCTTATAGATTTACCTCTATTGAAAACAAGAATCCTATGTAAATTGTTGTCAGGAATTCCACAGGTAGAGCAATTTGAGTCCGGTAATCTACCTATTCCATAAATTAATAATTTTTCTCTTTTCGGCAAAACGTCATTAAGCAGAAGGTACATATATGTCTTATCTTCACTGCATATGAAATTCCTACTCCAGTTACTCCAAATTGTCACCCAATCAACCTCGGGATGGAGCTCTTCACATCTCACAGCTATGTTTAACTTACTTACAAAAAAGTCATAAAGCAATTTTGTGGACTCACACCAATTGTTGCCTTTAACCTCAGCTGCTAGACCTAACCACTCTTTGCCATTTCTTGTAAAATGTATTTTTTGTGGGTAATCCAACAAGTACTCTTCATTCTCAATATTTTCATTGTTTTCTTTAATAACATTCCTAACAAATAGAGCTTTGCATTTGGATTCTGGATCTACTAAACATATACCACCTCTGTGAAATGGTAAATAGAGTTGATCTCTGGCTACTCTGAACACTGAATTTTTCCATAAAAATCTTCCAACTAAGCTTTTAATTTTGGCTATGTGAACATTACGTGAAGGAAAGATTTGCGCTACATACCAAAGTTTGGATAAAATAAACGTATTTAGTATCCAAGATCTCTGCATCAGATATAGATTTCTTGCTTCATTTACAATTAAGCGCTGTTGAAAGCCACTTATTAGTTTTGAGTAATTTACATCAATTATCCTTGACCATGTTCTGCAAATAGTAACTCCTAGAATTGTTATTTCGTCGACTTCACGTATAAGTTGAGGACATTAAGCTGTTTATTCTCAGGAAGCATGACTTTTCAATATTCAACCTAATTTTTGCATACGTTGAAAAGGCAGAGACGATTTCCATCAAATCGTCAAACTCCTTCTGGCTTCGGACAAAAATTTAACCGTTTGTTTGAGAAACTGCATATGTAACATTTTTGGCCAAAATGAGATTTTTATATATTCTGAATCCTCGTCCAAAAATACGTATTCTAGCAAAAAATACGAAAAAAAAATTTTTGTTCAGGAATGTATGAAATTTTTTTCGTTTGTTTGAGAAACTACATATGTCCACGTACTTTGAAGAGCAATTGTGGAGTACTGCTTACATTTTTGCACTGAAAGTGCCCCAGGGTGTTGAGTTTTGCCAAAAACTATTGATCTGTATCGAAGAAATCGAAAGATTCGGTGCAAATTTGTTCAAAAACAGTTTTTTGTTGTTTTCGCGAAATAGTGTAAAATGGACTTATGCAGTTTCTCAAACAAATGATTCAATTGTGATGTCGTCAACATATGCAATCATCTTCAAAAAATTTCTATAGACAAGAACACCGCTTGAACTGGCTTGTATGGTCCTTATTAATGTCGTTTTCGGTTATTGCTGGGTCGAACCTAGTTCTGCCCCGGATCCGCTCTAACAGCTGTCAAAACGTTCGGTTATTCGTTCAGGTTGGATCGCGATCCGCACCAGATCCGACCCAAAATGAATGAGGTTCGATCTGCCGATTTATCGAGATCCAACCTAGGTTCACCAACACATTCGAACATAAACTGTCAAACTGGTGTTTATGTTTACGCTAAAGGAAAATGGAAACGTAAAAGACACGGATGGGTATTTGATTTTATTTGTTTCATTTGATAATTTTATTAATTATGTTGCTGTCTTCCACGCAAAAATGGATTATTTTAATTGTGTGCTGTCTTCAAGTTTCTCTGATGGTGAATTGGATTCAGATATCGACATATTTTTCGCTGATTACTTCAGATGGTGCTCCATTATAAACAAAATGAGGGTTGAAAATGTTGTTGAAAATATGATTTATAAAATGCAGTTACAAGATGGTAGCTGCTATTTATTCACTATTACGTTGTGTATTCGAACATATACTTTAGGTATAATTGCTCTCTCAATGGGAAAATAGCGTACCGGAGCTCAGTGGCTATGAAGTTATTTATACCAAAATTTTCATACCATTATTTTATTCATTATTGCAGTTCTGTGAATAACTTGTTTAAGGTTACGGATTTGAAGAATATAAACATAATGTATTAACCCTGGCATTAACCCTTTATTAAGCAGTGGCAACTATGCCATTAACAAATTTATTGTATTTATTTATAAATGGCCCGGTTTTCTGATTATTTATAAATAAATTCAAATGTTTATTTAGGAACAGTTTTTGTACGAATTGAGCATAATTTTAGAGGGAAAGAAGAATTTTTAGTTGTAATTCATTAAAAAACCGACAAAGACATATTTTATCCCATTGATATTTATTATGTTATATCCTGTTTAGATTATGTAGTGGAAAATTATTTGCATCTCTTGTATAAGGACACGGCAGGTATTTTCGTCTGTTCGTCATAGTCTCGAAAACCAATAAAAGAGACGCTTTTGTAAAACTTATACGTACCAAATCGTAAGCTCAGGAGAAACGTTCTGCTATAGTGGAGTTCTAGCAAATGTACGTTGCTTTCGTTGGTTTTAGCCCCTACGACGATGGACGAAAATACCTGCCGTGCCCCTATTTGGTTTTTGCAGTTCTGACGATTTCGCAATTTATCCCAAAGGGTCCCCTCTTGGCGGAAAAAAAGCAAATAAAAATGCAAATAGCAAAAAAGAATGCTGTTCAACTCTTGTGCGATTTAATTTTTTGTTTTAAAATAAAGGGCCTGAAATCTCAATAAATTTAGTATTGGATTTCTTACAAAGTGTTTCCATATTTTCTTGTTCTGTTCCATTTGAATGACATAATTTATAATTCAAATCTACTGTAACGCAAACACTGTTACCCAAAAAGCCATACAGAACGAGCAAAATAGTTTATCGGGAAATAAGGATTGACATAATTACAGGCAATGTTCCGGAGCGCCAAAATTCATTCACGGCAATCCACATGGCCGTCGTCATTCATCACAAGCTCCTAATCACATAAATTTATTGGTGGATTAATAGTCATGTATTGAACAATTAACAGAAGAAACATCTGATTTCCCCCATCATTCATAAAACAAGAAAAAATAACATTAATAACAAAATTTAATAAATAAAATAGGGTTAAGGCAGGCATTTTCGTCTTATCGTCATAGTCTCAAATATCAATCAAATAGAAGCTTTTTTGCCAAATTCATCCGTACCCAATCATAAGCTTAGGCGAAACGTTCTGCTATAGTGGAGTTCTAGCACAATGACGTTGCTTTCATTGATTTTAGCCCCTATGACGATTGACGGAAATACCTGCCGTGTCCCTATGTATGTTTCTGCCAGCTGATAAAAGTGCGAATTGAAAACAAAAAAGATGATAGTGCTTGAGCTCTCACTAATACCATCATACTGAATCGACCCCGATTCGTTCGGTTATTCAGAGTCGGGGTCGGACCTGACCCTGGTTTAAAACCGAAAACGACATAAGGCCCGATGTCCACGTAGCGGTTTTTCAAGCTGCGTTGACGCAGCGTTACTCGGCGTTGAATCAGGCTGGGAATGCACACGACAAGCGGTAATTTGCTGCAAAACTTCTACCATCAAACCTATCTGTCACGCCAAATGTCATCCGGCTGCCAGCGGTTGTCAGTCTGTCATTTTCCTTTCTCTTCCAACATGAATCGAGTTATCAATCCACATAAAGACATCAAATGTGCAATATTTAAAGTATTACAAATATAAAAGTTTGATTTTGATTTGTATGAACGGCTAACGGCTCAACGTAGAGTACAAAGAGGACCATACTGAGTGGGCATCCTTGCCTCACTGATGATTTGATTGGAATGTCTGGAGTGAGAAAGCCATTATGTAGAACCTTTGAAGTGGCTGATCCATATAGATTCTTCAAGCATGTGATGAGCTGATCTGGAAACTTGAACTTGTCCAAAATTTTCCAAAGATAGTTATGGTCTACGTTGTCGAAAGCCTTTTTGAGGTCAAGACTGACAATAAATCCTTTGAACTTTTCCGTTTTGCGCGAGGGCGTTATCATCGCCTCAAATCTTTCACATTGTCCTCTTCGATTGGAGAAATAGGCAGCTGGGGAAGTGAAAGGTGGAGTTAACGAAATGTTTACTCTATGTTTTATTTTCTGAGAGTCAGTGCTCAGTAGATTAAGAATCTCAAAACTGCAGTTTAAACATGACCCCTTTTCATTCTAGTGGAGATTGTAGGAAGGTTGCATTCATGACAGAATGGGCGGAAATTAATTAAATTTACTTTCAGAAGTATGCATGTTTTAACAAATTTATGTTTTTCGAATGTATTTACGGACCATGCTGAATTTTGAAAAAAAAACTTTTAATTGCGAGGGTGACGTTTTGAATCGTTGTTTCAACTTGCCCCGCACCACGCATTTCTATTTGCCCCGATGAGTTGAACATGCAGAGCAATATGAAACAACCAAAATACAAAAAATAAAACGGGTCTTTCATCGATTTTTCATATTCATTATGCTTATTCAACATTGAATGATTACCTCCCGTGAAAAATTGATGAAAAAATTCTTCCAAACATTGTTTTGAGATCTGTTTCATTGGCACATCAAATAGTTGGTTTGGATTCTGCAAAGGGCGAAAAATAAACAATGACAGGGATTGCTTTTAAAAGCTGCAATCTTTCGGGAATGGCAGTCAGAAGATGCGTTTAGGCGAGTTGTTTGTTGAAAAAAATAATCTGAACATTTGGTCATTTCCTTTCTGAATTACAGCTTCTGTTTCAACTTACCCCGCATTTCAACTTGACCCGGTGTATCTTATCCAGTGTTGGTAGAATCATGCTCAAAACTCACTCACCGAAGCCTCATGCACGAGCTGACTCACTTGCGATTCTGCATGAAGAGTTCTGCATGAGTTTTTCACGCAGAATCGCATCGTTTCGCTCATTCGCCGAAAAATGATTTCGCTCCAAAAAGTGTCAAAACCCAATCGAAGCGTATTTTATGTTTACGTATGGATTTATAATCTATTGTTTTAAGCAAATAAAATTATTCCAATGAATTTAACGAAGAAGAACACGCAAAAATCACGCAATGATGCAAATCGCGAGTCGAATCATGGACGATTCTCTAGGCCATAAGTCGGGTGAGGTTTGCCTCGCGCTTGATTTGAATCGTGAATGAGATTTGAGAATTTGAGTTTTTACCAACACTGCGTATATCAGATCTTGATTTTGAGTTTCTTTGATATAAATGATGAAATCATTGATAATTAACGGGCTTGGTGGTCATATGGCTACTGCTTCTGCCTCATACGCAGGAGGTCGTGGGTTCACTCCCAGGTCCGTTCCATTCCTCCTACTTTGTATCTTTTTATATATTTCACATGTTCTAGTAATCGCTAGAACTGGAAATGGGCTTTCATACCGTTTCCATCTTCTTTTCCTATACCTACAGCTTGCTTAGTTTTAGCAGGTATCTGTAGCAACTACCACGCAATCACATTGCTGAACGCCGCCTACAAGGTACTCTCCCAAATTTTATGCCGCCGACTAACACCAATTGCAAGAGAGTTCGTGGGGCAGTACTAGGCGGAATTTATGGGTGAACGCTCTACCACAGACAAAGTATTCGCCATACGTCAGGTATTGCAGAAATGCCGCGAATACAACGTGCCCACACATCATCTATTTATCGACTTCAAAGCCGCATATGATACAATCGATCGGGACCAGCTATGGCAGCTAATGCACGAAAATGGATTTCCGGATAAACTGATACGGTTGATCAAGGCGACGACGGATCGAGTGATGTGCGTAGTTCGAGTCCCTTCGAAACGCGTGGAGGGTTACGGCAAGGTGATGGTCTTTCGTGTCTGCTATTCAACATCGCTTTGGAGGGAGTAATACGAAGGGCAGGGATTGACACGAGTGGTACGATTTTCACGAAGTCCGTCCAGTTATTTGGTTTCGCCGACGACATTGATATCATGGCACGTAACTTTGAGAGGATGGAGGAAGCCTACATCAGACTGAAAAGCGAAGCTAAGCGGACTGGACTAGTCATCAACACGTCGAAGACGAAGTACATGATAGGAAGAGGCTCAAGAGAGATCAATGTAAGCCACCCACCACGAGTGTGTATCGGTTGTTATGACCTCGAGGTTGTTGAAGAATTCGTGTACTTGGGCTCACTGGTGACCGCCGATAACGATAACGGCAGAGAAATTCGGAGCCGCATGTTGGCTGGAAATCGTTCGTACTTTGAACTCCGTAAGACGCTCCGATCGAATAGAGTTCGCCGCCGTACCAAACTGACTATCTACAAAAAGACCGGTAGTTCTCTATGGACACGAGACCTGGACGATGCTCGTGGAGGACCAACGCGCACTGGGAGTTTTTGAAAGGAAAGTGTTGCGTGCCATCTATGGTGGGGTGCATATGGCGGAAGGTACGTGGAGGAGGCGAATGAACCACGAGTTGCATCAGCTGTTGGGAGAACCATCCATCGTTCACACCGCGAAAATCGGAAGACTGCGGTGGGCCGGGCACGTAGCCAGAATGTCTGACTGTAATCCGGTGAAAATGGTTCTCGAAAATGGTTTGACACGGCAAATGCTGGGTAAAGCGTACCATTGGTACTTCGCGTACCTGAAAGAATAAAATAGACCCACTCTCGCGGTCCTTAGCCTCTTACCCAGCAACTTCTATTTCTACTTCCTCGTGGTGCTGGCCGGGATACGAGCAACCTTAGGGAAGATCGGATAACCAACCCCGGTTGGAACCATGGTCGTATGCCGACAGGGAAGGGGCGGGGGGTTACTCCTCTCCGGAGGTGCAAATCTTATTGAGCGTCTGTTCGCCATGTCAGGATCGGCTCACAACAGCGTCTGTTCTCCATGTTAGGGGCGGCTGATCATCGTCCGAGTGCCAGCGAGGGACTCTAAGTGAAACTGTGCACCATGGTTCACCGAAAATAAGGAGGAATGGTCCTCCGGAATTTTAGGGGTTTGGTGTCAGGCCCTGCAAGCCAGCCAAAAAAACTCACGCAACAAACAATCAACAAGAGAGTACGGACCGGAACCATCGGCGAAGACCACTTCGACGAAAAGGGACTAGCGATTGGAAACTCGGTTCGTGGAACTGCAAATCTCTCAACTTCATCGGGAGCACACGCATACTCGCCGATGTGCTCAAGGACCGTGGATTCGGCATCGTAGCGCTGCAGGAGGTTTGTTGGAAGGGATCAATGGTGCGAACGTTTAGAGGTAATCATACCATCTACCAGAGCTGCGGCAACACACACGAGCTGGGAACAGCTTTCATAGTGATGGGCGATATGCAAAGGCGCGTGATCGGGTGGTGGCCGATCAATGAAAGAATGTGCAGGTTGAGGATCAAAGGCCGGTTCTTCAACTTCAGCATAATCAACGTCCATAGCCCACACTCCGGAAGCACTGATGATGATAAGGACACATTCTACGCGCAGCTGGAACGTGAGTACGACAGCTGCCCAAGCCACGACGTCAAAATCATCATAGGAGATTTGAACGCTCAGGTTGGCCAAGAGGAGGAGTTCAGACCGATTATTGGAAAGTTCAGCGCTCACCGGCTGACGAACGAAAACGGCCTACGACTAATTGATTTCGCCGCCTCCAAGAATATGGCCATTCGCAGCACCTACTTCCAACACAGCTTCCCGTATCGGTACACCTGGAGATCACCACTGCAGACAGAATCACAAATCGACCACGTTCTGATTGATGGACGGCACTTCTCCGACATTATCGACGTCAGGACATATCGTGGCGCTAACATCGACTCTGACCACTATCTGGTGATGGTTAAACTGCGCCCAAAACTATCCGTCATCAACAATGTTCGGTACCGACGACCGCCGCGGTACGACCTAGAGCGACTGAAGCAACCTGATGTCGCCACTGCATACGCGCAGCATCTCGAGGCAGCGTTGCTGGAAGAGGGTGGGGCCCCTCTTGAGGACTGCTGGAGTACAGTTAAAGCAGCCATTAACGACGCAGCGGAGAACAACGTCGGGTATATGGGTCGAAGTCGACGGAACGATTGGTTCGACGAAGAGTGCAGACAGATTCTGGAGGAGAAGGACGCAGCGCGGGCGGTCGCGCAGCAGCAAGGTACCCGGCAGAACGTGGAACGTTATAGACGGAAGCGGAGACAGCAGACCCGCCTTTTTCAGGAGAAGAAACGCCGCCTGGAAGAAGCGGAGTGCGAGGAGAAGCGGAGATGGAACAGCTGTGCCGTTCTCAAGATACACGCAAGTTCTATCAGAAGCTCAACGCATCCCGCAAAGGCTTCGTGCCGCGAGCCGAAATGTGCCGGGATAAGGATGGGAGCATCTTGACGGACGAACGTGTGGTGATCGAAAGGTGGAAGCAGCACTACGAGGAACATCTGAATGGCGCTGAGAGTACAGGCAGTGAAAGTCAAGGCAGCGGAGGAGATGACTACGTCAGTTCAGCGGACGATGGAAGCCAACCAGCCCCCACCTTGAGGGAAGTTAAGGATGCCATTCAATAGCTAAAGACCAATAAAGCAGCTGGTAAGGATGGTATCGGAGCTGAGCTCATCGAGATGGCCCCGGAAAAACTGGCCATTTGCCTGCACAAACTGATAGTCAGAATCTGGGAAACCGAACAGCTACCGGAGGAGTGGAAGGAAGGGGTTATATGCCCCATCTACAAGAAAGGCGACAAACTGGAGTGTGAGAACTTTCGAGCGATCACCATCTTTAATGCCGCCTACAAAGTGATATCCCAGATCATCTTCCGTCGTCTGTCACCATTAGTGAACGAGTTCGTGGGAAGTTATCAAGCCGGCTTCGTTGACGGCCGCTCGACAACGGACCAGATCTTTACTGTACGGCAAATCCTTCAAAATGCCGTGAATACCAGGTCCCAACGCACCATCTGTTCGTTGATTTCAAGGCGGCATACGACAGTATAGACCGCGTAGAGCTATGGAAAATTATGGACGAGAACAGCTTCTCTGGGAAGCTTACCAGACTGATCAAAGCAACGGTGGTGTGCAAAACTGTGTGAAGATTTCGGACTTCAGTTCGTTCGAATCGCGCCGGGGACTAAGACAAGGTGATGGACTTTCGTGCCTGTTGTTCAACATTGCGCTAGAAGGTGTCATGCGGAGAGCCGGGTGTAGCAGCCGGGGTACGATTTTCAACAGATCCAGTCAATTTATTTGCTTCGCGGATGACATGGACATTGTCGGCAGAACATTTGCAGAGGTGGCAGAACTGTACACCCGCCTGAAATGTGAAGCAACAAAAGTTGGACTGATGGTGAATGCGTCAAAGACAAAGTACATGCTTGTGGGCGGAACCGAGCGCGACAGGGCCCGCCTGGGAAGCAGTGTTACGATAGACGGGGATACCTTCGAGGTGGTCGAGGAATTCGTCTACCTCGGATCCTTGCTAACGGCTGACAACAACGTTAGTCGTGAAATACGAAGGCGCATCATCTGTGGAAGTCGGTCGAAAAAGATTCGCCACCGCACCAAATGTGTCATGTACAAGACGCTTATAAGACCGATTGTCCTCTACGAACATGAAACATGGACAATGCTCCAGGAGGATTTGAGGTGGCGTTGGCTGCGACTGCGTAGTGGGGGATAAAACACCAAAATATGCGGACACTACTTGTTCTGTTAAACATTTCACGACCTAAAGTTCACAAAGTATCAAAAACACTCAACACTGAACTACGAACACTTACAATTATTTCGAATTTAGAGCTTAAAAAGAAGGAACGTTATATGGAATTTGGCGCGTAAAAGGAGGGAGCGTAAAGAGAAGTTTTACACAGTAGTTGAAAACTATTAAAATTTCCATGATCAGAGAGAACAAATGAACATATATTTAATATAGTTAGTTTTTACGCAACTATTTAAACGAGGATTTTGATTCACGCGATTTTCGTGATTTACGCTTGTTAGTAAGAGTAAATGCGCTTGCTGTCACTATTTCTTTGGCCGTCGACAATATAACCCCGGCCTTGTCCGAAATATGTTCTTCAAACTAAAAGATATTATAGTTACTAGATAAATATTGTCGCTGTCGTCGCTGTCCGGAACATCTTTTGCTGGCGAGGATAGGGGAGCTAAATGTCAAAGAAAGAAAATCCATACGATTTGACAGGTATGTACCACACATGTTTCGGACAACAGAACAATGGGAACCGAAGCGACAATCTTTATCTAGTAACTAAAATATCTTTTTTCAAACTCGTCAATCAAGAAGTAATTCACAGATAAAAATATTTTGTGATTTTAAATGTATTTTCATGCACATATTTGGAGCATGCAAATAAATGGAACATTCAATCGATATCACTATTCTTTTAAATCGAAATAAATTTAAACGGTGCTTGTTTGTAAAATTCAATTAAATTTTAATGAATATCGAATGTGACTTCGTTTGATGGGATAAGCTGCAATTTTACACGTCGTTGAATTTACAAAATTATTTGCTTTGTAGATTATGCATTCCGCAGGACCTTCAAGAATATAAATGCACATGACCGCCAGTATTATAATTTACTATTGACATGAGGCTTTCAGTTGTTCTCTTCAGTGATCTTAGAGAAAATTAAAATTTTAAATCTTATGGTGATCGCCAGAAATGCACAGCTGCATGCAACAAATAAAAATAACTCACGGATAACAACTCAAATCTAAACGCCTTTTGTTTATGGGGATAATTTTTCTAACGACCCATAAAAGTGTTCTGCAATATATGAATAACGTGCCCATAAATTTGCACTTTTTTCCTAATTTCAAAACCACATCATAAACCACCTGTCAGAAAAATCGGTATGCAACAGTCATGACACAAATTTTCGAACTGCCATAGTCAGTCAGTCAGACAGTCGTCGTCGTCGTCCCGTGGACACCTTCGTCGTCTTTTCGCCCGGAGAAAGTTGCTGAACTGGAAAACCGACCAGACATGGATGAAAATGCTGATAACAGATTAGGCAACAGTCGTAAAATGCACTACTTTATCGCTAAAATGTTTTCGAAGTTTGAGTCATTTTTTTTTCGTCTCGGTGCGATGTTTATGTGGAAGAAAGTCGAACAAAGTAACACCGAACCAACTTAGAAAGAGGATGGAACGAGACGTGGAGTCGAGATTAGACTCGAATGGTTGCGGCTAAGTGTTATCGGTAAATGCATTCAAAAATGAGGAACAATTTATGAGTAACGATGCTCGTAGGAAGCTGATTGACCGTAACGAGATTGCAGTTGAAAGTTTCGAAAATATGGTGGCATGCCTCATAAAATTTCTCAATCAGTTTCGGGCTTTTTTCTTTTGAATCTTCACTTAATGGGTCACTTAATAGAAACCACTTTCAATTAATCACAATTGCTCACGTTTTATCTTCATTCTTGAATGCTTTCTTAAAGAAACCTACCTTCATTGATCAAACCAGAATATCGAAAAAACGTGTCATATTCAATATATTTTTCTTGACAGAAACTGCGTCGTTTCGAGGGCGCACACACGCCCTGAGAGCGAACCCAAACATGGACCAAACCACTCTCCAACAACCTTGAACTCGGGCACTCATAAAGGATGACTCCTTTTTAGGGTTGGTTCGAATTGTGCAGGGAAGTTGTCCGTAAACCGACATTATTGGATGTGACACGAGCATCGAGGAAAAAAAAGTTCTGTCAAATTACCTTCGATTGCCGCATCGGTATCGGGAAGCAGTTAATGGACTCACGTACCAACCGCCACGTCGCTACGGCCAGTTTTTATTAATGGTAAAAGTTCAAGGTTATCACTCAGTTGTTGGGGGTAGGTTTTCCGAACCAAGAAGGAAAAGATATTTTTATATCGATTGTTTTTACGAGATGGAAATGGGGAACGAGGTGCTAAAATTGAAGCTGTACGTCATACGGGAAGAAACGTGAGTTGATTTGTTTTAGATTGGTTTCTGGGAATTGGATGGGATACGGGTTTGTTTATTTATATTCTCTAATGTTGATTGAGATTTGCTCGTTTGAAGAAAACAGTAAGTGGCATATAATGCGTATTATACGAGGTGCGATGTGATTTGGACTTTATCTGAGTGTTTTCAATTTTACTGACAGGCCACCATTCACGGTAATAAAACAAGTAGCGAGAAAGCCTAAGGATCGATATTGATCGCATGAGTCAATTTAAAATGGCCTACAGCTTAGCTTAGCTTAGCTTAGCTTAGACTGACTGTACATATCAATGGTTGCTACTCCGTGATTGATCAGAACTGGTGCAAATTGCACTTCGATCCAAGTGAATAGTGATTGGGATTTACCATCTATTCTCGAAGTGCACGTTTCAGCAGCTCCCAAATGTTAATCAATAACGGCGCCGGCCAAGTCCTTACAGTCAGTTGGGAAAGGAAGGGAATGTTAGTGTGTGGTTATTGTTGCTACTAGAGACCGAGAATACCTCTGCATCTCCACAATAACCACGGGAAGGAAGTTTATTAGTTGGGAGGGGTAATCAGAAACATAGATCGGGATTCACCATGGAAAGCGATGTGACCTATGCAACTTCTATTTTACTAGTTAGTACGGATGTTTTTGTATACAACAGTATTGGCATTTCCGCATCTGATCTTTCAGAATAAGTGTTTAATTGTTCATCCATCGCGAGGATAAACAATAAATCGCTCAAAGTGAGCGATTGTTTATTTGTATTTCGACTAAAGCGCAGATGCTTTCATTATTTATTTAATGCGATTAATAAATGTGCGTTACGTTAGAGGAATATATGGTCAGGGTTCTGTCAAATAGCACCAAGTGGCTTTTTGACTGACTTTGCAAAAGAAAAAAGAAAATCATTTCATACAAATTTATATGTACATTTGTTGTAGGATATCGTCGGCTATTAAGTTGAGGGATATCCGATGCGATTTGTGATCAATAGCTCAATCAAATAGCTTGGTGCTATTTGGCAGAGCCTCGACCAGACAAACTGCACAAACACTGTTTGATATTGTATGGTACGAATGTCAAAACGCATGATCCCCGATCGTCATGGGTTCTCATTGGCAAACTAAAAGTAAATTACGTCTTGTCAAACAGTTATCTACCTTTACTGAGTAGAAAATTTCGTTCGGGGCTATATGATCAACACCATACGAAATGTAAATTTTCAGTGTATATGGAATACTTGCATACACGAGGGTCGCTTCTTATGCATTTGGATTATATCAATTTCTTGATCTATATTCCACAATGTTTATAACTTTTTAAATACCACCTGTTTTATACTCAATTTTTATGTGGATTTTTCCATGTTGTTAACTCAATGATTTATTAACCTATTTACTGACCAGAAACAACAGAAAACAAACCACATAAAAAACGACACCCGATTGGACTTTATGGAAAAAAAGAATATAATACCAACATTTATAATAGATACAAAACACGAAAGGGGCAAAACAAATATTGAGCACAACACTTTATCTAAACGTTGATTATCATAACAATATGAAGGAAAATGTATGAGTGGCATCCACATATATGAGAAAACAATTTTAGAGCTAGGGGGAATGACGGCCCCGGCAGGCTCCGCTCCACCACTGGCAGGGGGGTTTTTTATGACTGACTAGGCTCAAATTTGGCCTAAACATTCTTTGCATATCAAAGAATATTCTGGCCAAGTTTCATAAAATTTGGTCGACAAAAACCTGCCAATAACAGAACAAAACCTGCCAAAGCCGTCCTTCCCCCTATATAGTTAGAATAAAAAGCTTTAAATGCAGAATATCGGATTGGTCTCACCAAATTGCTGGAACTGTAAATAAGTACGGAAAAGCGGGAATTGAGCAGCCACTTTTTACCGAAACTACACCCAAAAAACAAATCTGACAATTATTGTATAAAATCTGGGCATATACAATTCTGTAAGCTTTTTATACAAATATTGTATTAAAATTATACAAATCTGTATTATTTTAATACAATATTTGTATAAAAAGCTTACAGAATTGTATATGCCCAATTATTATACAGTTTCTGTAAGGTTCTTATGCAGAACTGTATTAAAATTTGCCATCCCCTGGTTGGGTGTATGACATCACCAACCACCTGGAGGCCTATTGCACATTCCGACCAGACCACATTCACTAACACGAGATTACGTCGTCAATTATCCCATCGGACGTGCGAGCTCCTATCTTTTTATCTCCTCTTAATCCAAAAGTATCCATTTTTCTTCTGTCAGTGGCCATTGGATACAAAACCTAATCACAAACTTTTAGCTGAAAATCGGCTGAAAAGCAAAAAAAGGCCTACATCAGGTCAAAAACATGTTCAGCTCGAAAAACTCCTGAGCTGAACCGGGAATCGAAGTCAGCTACCATCAGCATAGTTTTGATTTTTATTCGCGTGTCTTACCGCTAGGTTAAGGTAGACCCCGAGATTAGTGAGAAGTTGTATTGAGTCATAACGAAAGTTTATGTTTATGGATGCAATGAAAAAAAATCAACCTTTCTTAATAGCATTCCTAGCATTTCTACATGGAGAAATTGGTTATTGCATTCAAAAGATATTCGCAGGAAATTCCAAATAAAAAACTTTTTGCGGAGTAATATTTGTAATTTTGAACCAATTCATATTTGTGAATTTTCTGCCATTGTTCTGTAAGAATTACATTTTTCGGATGAAGAATTTGTCTTTGTTTGTATTGCATTATTTTGTTAGTGTTGGCGTGAAACACTTTGGTGGTTTCGGATTTTGTACAAACTTTCAACGCGGCGGAATTGATAGAATTAAAAAGTGACCCGGAGTCAAAACGTCCAGGTCGTTTGGGTCGGCGGAGAATGGCGTAAGTGGTCTGGAGTTCAGACAGGCTTCAATACGAACCAACAGCGTGACGAATTCATCTTGCGACAGAACGGAATTGCCAACGGTCGAACAGAAATGCTGCATAAAGGACTTTACCGGCGTCTCCCACAGCTCATCGAAGTTCGGACTGCAAGGCGGTATGAATTCGATTTCGAACCGTCGTTGTCGCTTTGGTTCACAAACGCATTGTGGTGTTGTTGGGAGTTGAATTGTTTGGCTAGCTCTGCTAGTGTTCGAGCAGCTCCTCTAAAGTTTCGAGCGATGTCGCAGTGAATTGCCTCGGGTTTTCCTCTGCGACCGATGAATCGCTTTAATGTAGCGAGAAAAGCGGCCGTTGAGTGGTCATTGACCAATTCTTCGTGGATGGCCTTGGTGACAAGGCAGATGAAGATGACGATATAGCCTTAGTAGAAACTGTTTTGCGATTCTTCCGATAATAGGAAAAGCAAAGAAGGCGTTACTCTTTTCGGAGGCAATTCTCCCATGAGAATTGCTCCAGAGCAGTAGGCTTACATCGAAAACAATTGACGCATGAATTAACCACGCTCCGTGCCAACTTACGAATGCGTAGTGGCCAGAACTTTTCCCGGGCACTTGACACAAACAATTGTGGTCCGTGTAGATATTTGCGATGATAGTGCTCCATAATAGCTTCAGTCAACGAGTGACGAGCCGGAAGGATTGTAGGATGCTTTCTGTCCTCCGAAATCAACGCATTTTTAAGACACCCAATAACACGTAGAATGCCGTCCTTCAGAACAGGCGCAAGATTCATCAAAGGTTAAGTCGACTTCACTTGTTCATCGGAACCTACTGATGCGATCTCGTTGTAAACACCTCTGTTTGTGCTAAACGCACCAATAATAAAATGGCTAGATTTAGTTCAGTGGTTTGTAGAAATCCTAATCTGCGACGAGAGTGGTTTTCTGGCTTGATATTGTAGAGGAAACGTTGGATAAGGGCAACAAGACGAACTATTGAGGCAAAGGACGAACGTAGGTGCAATATCTGATTCGGTTCCAGGGTGCGAAGCGGTAGCGATACAGATCGTTCTTCTAATGGTTCAGCTGTAAGCTCCTGTATATCCGCTTGTAGTATCGGAGGCCAGAAACGTGATAGCTGCTTCCACCATGGCGGCCCTGTTTACCAAACCGTGGACTCCTCCAGCTGATTGGGTTCCATCTCGCGTGATATAATGTCCGCAGGGTTGTCCATGCCCGATACATGAGCCTATACACCATTCGCTGTTAGGTGTTGGACTTCTGAAGCCCGATTCGCCACAAAAGTTTTGCACCTAGGTGCGGTTCCCTGAATAGAGCCAGTGAAGCGTTGGATGCCAGTTGGATGCCCACTTACGTAGGCTAAACCCAGCTGACTTCAGTAGATTCCGAAGTTGGATACACTCCGGTGAGCATGCCGGTGAGTCTTTGGCTAATATTTCCGCCGCTTGAGGGAAATCGTTGGATCCTTGTTTAGACAACTCTAGAAGGCACCTGGTGGCCAAATACGGCACCGAAGCCGTACCATAGGTAACGGTGGTAAGTTCGAACGTTGTCATCTGCTCTCGACTAGAATTCGGCCAAAGGATACGTTGAAGAGGGAAGTCAGTTGGATGTTAGTTAGTTAGACGGATCTCACGATACATTTTGTTCAGCAACGGCGATGATGGCGTACTGATGCATTCGAAAGCGAGTTGATATTGCATACAAGTCATCTCGTACGACAGGTCCTACCAAAAGCGCCTGGTTTAGTGACACGTCAGAGTCAGTTCGGCAGGAGGTGTCGAACACTACCCTCAATTTCGTGGTGATATTATCCGCTTTCTCCACTCCACGATGTGGAAGGTAGTGTGGAAGGTAGTGCAATCGTTGACGTCGTCGATTTCTCGCATGTGGTTGAGTTGCAAGTACTCCGATATGAATGCAGTATGTGCCTGCTTCAGATTTAGGTTGGCATCAAGTCGACGTTCCAGTGCATGAAATCTGTTGACTTGGCCGCAATATTATTGGAGCGTCCGAGCTGGGACAGAACATCGGTGCCCTTGGGTAGTGTTACCACGAATCGCCCCGACACATCACGAAATGTGTTGGTTACGAAATGCTCTTCGCCGAAAGTTTCATCGGGAGACTGTGTACATGGTGTGAACTGCATTGCGTTTCGATGATTTCAACGGCTGGTATGATTCCAATTTGGGATATTCAGATGAACGAGACCAACGAAAATACCAACGACTGTAGAACCATGAGATGCGTACGCAGGAATTCCATCAGATCATTGTATCGAGGAACTTCAGTAGACCTATGCATAGCTATGATGGGCTTCCCATTGCCTAGAACCACGCTCCAGTCATCGGTTTGAATGGCATTGTGTTTATTAGGAACTTATGCCTTTGCGCTCGAAATCGTCAATGAGACGCATTAGGCACTCATAGCATCCCCTTTTCATTGGTTCAATGGAGGATAGTGCATCAAGATAGCTTTTGACCACCAACTTCTCCCACAACCTTTTCTCCAATAACTGCCACGCAACAGCATAATTTGCTTCAGTGAGTTCAATTGACTCAATAACCTTTCTAGCATCCTTGACAAGTGATGCTACGAGGTACGAAAATTTATCTATCGCCGATAACTGAGTGTTCGAATCGATCAGAGATTTGTAGGTGTCTCTGAAAGTGATACATTCAGAAATGGATCCATCAAATGTGAGAAATTTCACTTCGGGAAGTTTGATTCGAGATTGAGAAACATTGGGCGCAATAACTACCGCTACAATTTCAATTCATGCAACTTTGGTTTGAGGAAACCGTAACCGCTAATATAATAATTTTCGCACTTTTGCCTTGTTTGATGATTGCTTTTCTCAGCTTCCTTTTTTGATGTCGGCGGATTTGTCCTTATTTGTTTCGTCATTTAGTAGCTCGAGACTCAAGAGCGATTCCAAGCAACTGCATCAAAATTTAACAAAAATTTTAATTCATGATTTTCTATTGAGTTGAAACTTTGCACAGTTTTTCAATTTCATCTAAATCGTCATTTTTCGATATCAAATCTTTTTATTGAGTCACGACTAACTTTTCAAAAGGGTGTTTGTGAAAATGATTCAAAAATATTCAAAGAGCTGCACAGCAAAAACAGAATGTTCGATTGTTATGATTTTTCCAGCAAAGTTAGACAACTAAATGGTGAATTTCTTAAAAAAATTTACATCGTGAAAAAAATTTTTTTTTGCTTTAGAGAATATCATTTTTGTCACAAAAACTCAAATATCTCAAAACCCTATCTTTTTACGAACTTAATTTTTTTAGGGAAAACGGTCCATTATATTAGCTATCTACCATAAAAATTTGGTGATGGTAAACTAATAAACAAAAAAGTTATGATATTTCGAACATTACACAATTTTCACACATAGTAAACAAAAAAAAATTTCCCTGTATTTTTTTCAAGAATCGCAATTTGATGCTGATTTTATTGTTAAGGGCCTTGCGTGAGTTAAACAAGTTGTTTTTATGATATAAAAATATGACACAAACTCATCTACAGTTTTTACAATAGTTTCTAGGTCACACCTATCCGTGGTCACCCATTGCTCAAATGATAAATGATCAATAAATTTTTCTTCAAACTCAGCGAATAAAGTGTTTTCCAATGATGAAGAACCTGGACAATCCGAGCAAGATCGTAGATAGCAATTTGATGTTGTATTTTCACACAAAAGACTACCAGTTAACATTTTAATATCCTTTGTTAAATTGATTTTTTTCAAACTATGTAAAATAAGATTAATATTTTCATGAGTTGTGCACACACACATTATGTGTTCCTGAATTGGAAAGAAGCTTGCATTGCCTTGGCCGAAGGCTTGCAAATGAGGAAAAACCTACTTTAATATTATCGTGAATTTCCTTGAAACGTGTGTACGCTTCTTTCAAAGTCGTCATCATTAATCGTTTTTGAATTGCTTGACGCTTTCCATCTTTTTTTACTGATACATAATCTTTTTGACCAGGCATAGCTCGACTTAAAACAAAACAAAAAAAATTACCAGTTATAAGATCTTTAACAACCTTAGTGGTAGTAATTTTTTTGCTTTTTCGTGAGCATTGTCATGGTATGAATCTATCATGCATTTGTTGTTGTTGAAGATACCCGTTTCCTCCCGATCATAAAGTCTATTCTCTAGGAGCAAGATTACTGGTGGTGAGTTTAAGCCGTTTGGCAGCGCAATTACTTGACACTTTACCGGTCGCAACTAAACGCGCTGCTATAACAGTAGCGCGACTGACAGGTGACCAAATATGGTAGATAGATAAGATAAGAGCGCTGATGAACTGTCAACTGTCAAACGTCACCAGTGTTGCCACATATAAAGATTTATCTTATTTATAAAGATTTTTTAATATTTTTTGATAAAGATATCTTTATATAAAGATTAAAGATTTTTTTTGAAGAAATAAGATTTTTCAAGATTTTTGTGCATTTTGAAATTTAGTGTTCTGTTTTTTTCTCATTTTTGGCCGATACTTTAATCCGGTATCATGACCGATAAGGCAGTTTTCACTCAGTAAAATCCGTCAGCTACCAGATGGCTATAGCTTGACTCAGTAATCAAACGGAATGTTGATCGTTTTTCAAAGCTTATCATGTACTTTACGTTCTATTCGAACTGTGACAATTATTGAACTGCCCAGCGCCACCGTCGTCACCTCTACGATTCCATCCCTGGTAGAAGTCATGAACAGAATAAAAAAACATGATTTAGACTTGATTGATATCCATCCATCCATCCATATATATAAAACTCAATGTTTGTATGTTTGTATGTATGTTTGTATGTATGTTCCAGCATAACTTCTGAACCCATTGACCGATTTCAACCAAATTTGGAACACACATTCTTTATCTTAAGGAGACGACGATAGGGGGGTTGAGGGTGCTCTTTGGAAAAGGGGGAGGGTATGGGGGGAGGGGTATTGCTTAGTTATCGATCAACTCAGTGTAGCTTTGGAACCCCTTGGCCGATTTCAACCTAATTTGGAATACACATTCTTCATCTTAAGGAGACGATGATAGGGGGTTAGGGATGCTTTTTGAAAAAAGAGGGAGGGTGTGGGGGGAGGGGTATTGCTTAGTTATCGATCAACTCAGTGTACCTTCTAAACCCCTTGGCCGATTTCAACCAAATTTGGAACGCACATTCTTAATCTTTAGGAGATAACGATAGGAGGCTTAGGGATGCTCTTATGGAAAGGGGAGGGTATAGGGGGGAGGGGTATTGCTTAGTTATTGTTCAACGCAGTGTACCTTTTGAACCCCTTGGCCGATTTCAACCAAATTTGGAACACACATTCTTTATCTTAAGAAGACGATGATAGGGGGGTTAGAGATGTATTTTGGCAAAAGGGGGAGGGTGGTGGGGGGAGGGTACTGCTTAGTTATTGATCAACTCAGTGTACCTTCTAAACCCCTTGGCCGATTTCAACCAAACGCACATTCTTAATCTTTAGGAGATGACGATAGGAGGCTTAGGGATGCTCTTTTGGAAAGTGGGAGGGTATGGGGGGGAGGGGTATTGCTTAGTTATTGTTCAACGCAGTGTACCTTTGGAACCCCTTGGCTGATTTCAACCTAATTTGGAACACACATTCTTCATCTTAAGGAGACGATGATAGGGGGGTTAGGGATGCTTTTTGGAAAAAGAGGGAGGGTGTGGGGGGAGAGGTATTGATTAGTTATCGATCAACTCAGTGTACTTTTGGAACCCCTTGGCCGATTTCAACCTAATTTGGAACACACATTCTTCATCTTAAGGAGACGATGATAGGGGGGTTAGGGATGCTTTTTGGAAAAAGAGGCAGGGTGTGGGGGGAGAGGTATTGATTAGTTATCGATCAACTCAGTGTACCTTCTAAACCCCTTGGCCGATTTCAACCAAATTTGGAACGCACATTCTTAATATTTAGGAGATGACGATAGGAGGCTTAGGGATGCTCTTTTGGAAAGGGAGAGGTTATGGGGGGAGGGGTATTGCTTAGTTATTGATCAACTCAGAGTACCTTTTGAACCCCTTGGCCGATTCCAACCAAATTTGGAACACACATTCTTTATCTTTAGGAGACGACTATAAGTTAAGCATACTCTTTGGACAAGGGGGAGGGTGGTGGGGTAGGGGTATTGCATAGTTATTGATCAATTCAGTGTAGCTTTTGAACCCCTTGGCCGTTTTCAACCAAGTTTGGAACACACATTCTTGATATTAAGGAGACGACGATAGTTAGGTTAGGGATGCTCTTTGAAAAAGGGAGGGTATGGGGGAGCAGTATTATTCAGCAATCGATCAACTCAATGTAAGTATTGAACCCAATGATTGATTTGAACCCTATCAAATATTGTCTGTCCTAAGGAAACAATTTTAGTGAATGTGGGTAGGTCATTTGAAAAGGGGGTGGGTTTGAGAGAGGGTTATTGTTTAGTTATCGATCAATTCAGCATAACTTTTGAACCCATTTACCGATGTCCACCAAATTTGGAACCGTATTCTCTGTTTAAGGAAGACTATATCAGACTGGGTAGGAGTGTCATAGCTGAATGAGAGAGAGGATATTTATTAAACGAACAGTTTAGGCTGTGAACCATTCCACCGATTCGTTTAACTTTTAGTTAAAATTTGACACTTCGATGGTTATTTTCCCATCGTGGTTAAAATTTTACTCCGAAGCCGACCCATTTAAGTTTTGACAGATTGATAGTTATTCGGAACGAAATTAATTTGGCGCCAATTTTCTCGCGAACAAAGTTTAACAATAGAATCGTCAAATCTAACCATGCTCTGGAGCAGGGTTATTTTTAACCACGGCGAAATAATCATCGAACTGTCAAATTTTAACTAAAAGTTAAACGAATCGGTGGAATGGTTCACAGCCTTAGTATACCTTTTTATCGCATGGGTCAATTCAAACCAAATTTGTAAACACGTATTCTCTACCCAAAGGAAACTATTATAGAGAAGCTGGGAGGGACTTTGGACTTTGTTTAGAAAACGACTTAAATTAAAATCCTTCTTATTTAGTTCATTCGAGGTTTTTTGACATTGTACAATGCTCCGAAAACAAATTTCCCTCAAAAATAGCAATTCCTCAAAAATAGCAAATCCTTGACAATAACATTTTCCCAGTAATAACAATTCCCCAAAAATGACGAAAATGATGTTTTCCAAAAGTGATTCTTACCGATACACATATCCCAGAATATGACATTTCCCTGAAAATGACATATCCCTGAATGAAGCAGTCCATTAACATAACACTATTTAAGGCCTAAGGTCATTCGACATGAATTATGAACAGCATCAGAAAAATCTTTCATAGAAAGCATGCATTTGCTGGGTATAAAGCAATGATAATTGTTACCCTTCATCGCAATCATGGTTTGCCCATTGAAGAGCAATGATTAATGTTTTTCCTTCTGGATGGTGGATGTGATTGCTTCTTTAAAAGTAGGCATTTGCCCGGAATAAGTCAATGGTGGGTGTGATCCCTTCTTTAAAAATATAAATAATGAATGAATAAAGCATCGGTGAATGTTTTTCCTTCTTTAGCAATTGACGTTTGCCCGGAATAAGGCTATTCAAAACAACGATCCCTTCTTCAAGATCAGTCCATGTTTCCAAAAGCCTTATTTTCATCAATCTTTCATCAAATCTTGAAGTATCAATAAGTTAACACAATTACTCTGTTGACCAATTGGTTTTATCCTTTTCTGATTGTGAAAAAAAAACTGAAAACCAAACTGGCAATTCCGAGCAAGGCCGGGTACATAAAGCTAGTAAGAGATAAAAGAACAGGCAACAATATCAAAAATTTGCACCGAAATATCATTTAAATATCAAGATATGCTATGGATAAGAACAAACTAATGGCACCTGATACTGATTTCTTATTATAAATATCATAAATTGATCTCCTCATGATATTTTCATGCAAAATATTGATATTGTCGTTTGATCTTTTATCTCTTATATCAATCATGTTCATATCTCATTTTACTATCTTATCAACATTTCATATTATTCAGCTATTTTCTTCTACTCGGGATGACTTACTGCTTGTTAATAAAGTCAATCGTATTTTCCAATCGGAAAGCCCTGAGTATACGAACATGTACAGTGAAATTAAATCGCTTTATCTGATTACCCTTTCCAACATCTAGAAAGATGAATTTCTTAAAAATATCAAAGACAAATGGCTTACAAAACTTAGAACAACATCTTCACGAGAAAATGAAGACCTACGTAGGGCTAGCGGCAGATAATCTGGCAGGACCTCTTGATTAACCGCTGAAGGTAACTTTCTATTCTCTCGCATGTAATTTCTATGTGGAGCTGGTGAAGCAAACAATCAAACTCTTGAATGATCCCGTTCTTAAGACAGCTTGACTCATCGATCCAAAGAATTTGGAGAACATTACCTCAGTTCGATCCTGAAGAAGATTCCAAACTTTTGCGGGAGCTCAGGGGTGCAAATCTTTGCAAAACTAATCAGATCGAAGAGCAAGCCGATACGACGAAAAGTTGCGAGACATCGCTGGGCGGTAAACGGCGAGAAGGAAAGCTGGTATTTCCATTATTAAGAAAGTTCATCAACATTTCTATCTCATCCCTCATTCGGCAGCAGCTGTCAAAAGGCTGTTTTGGCCGAATAACTTTATTAAAACTTTGGTTAGTAACCGACTGAATATATATACGGTATACCAGCACGATTAATGCTATTTTGGGTTAAAAATGTTATGTTAAAAAGAAAGGAGTTGCCAAGATGGCTTTAATGTTGCAATTCAATTCAAAATGCAAAAAGTCAAAATATTCACACTACAAACCTGAAAGGTTCATAACTTTTGATCACCTTGATTTGTAATAAATGGGATGGTACAAAAATACCTCGAAACTCGTTTCAAAATATACTCTCATTACAAATATCTACCTGCTTTTAAAAAACCCAACAGATTTGAAAACATTTGTATATTTTTAAAAAAGTGAATATTTCAGCTATTAAGCACCTATTCAAGTTTAAGCCTGGAGCACAAAGACAAGTTCGCCAATCAACTCGTCGAATTTGACAGTTTATACACGGTAAAATGTCAAATTTGACGGACGAAATGACGAACGATGTTATGCGCTTCAGCCTTAAGTACATAAAGATTTTTTTCAAGATTTTTTGCTCACAAATAAAGGTGAAAAAGATTTTTACGCCTGAAAATGAAGGTGAGGTTCGAAAAATAAGTGGCAACACTGAACGTCACCTTTACGGAATACAGCAACCAAATTGAGAGCCGAAAATAGTGACCGATACGGAAACGAGTAACGATACTAAAATGAAAGCGCTGCGCGGGTGATTAAAATGCTCGCGACCGATAATGATGCTCTAAGAGGTAATTTTTTTTGCAGGTAAACTATAGACGTATACGTGTATATAAATCTTTGATTTTGCAGCTTTTATCTTAAAAATAACATTTCTGATATGTTTCTTTATTATCAACAGGTTTCAAAACTATTAAAAGAATTTTCGCCAGTCACGTACAATGAAAATTATGACATTATCAATACTTTTGACCACAACACTGGATCGTGTCTAAGTTTTTTATAGATGCTTTGAATAATTAAATCAAAATATCATGAAAACAACTTGTTTAAATCACGCAAAGCACTTAACAATAAAATCTGCATCAAACTGCAATTCTCGAGATAATTCACACGGAAAATTTTTTTTTTTTTATCAAGTGTGAAAATTGTGAAATGTTTGAAATGTCATAACTTTTTTGTTTAATAGTTTACCATCACCAAATTTTTATGGTAGATAGCTAATATAATGGTTTTTCCTAAAAATACGTTCGTAAAAAGGTAGGGTTTTGAGATATTTGAGTTTTTGTGACGAAAATGATATTTTTGAAGGTAAAAAAAAAAAATTTTACTGTGCATATTTTCTTAAGAACTATCATTTAGTTGTCTAACTTTGCTGAAAAAATCATAACAATCGAACATCCCGTTTTTGCTGTGCAGCTTTTTAAATATTTTTGAACCATTTTCACATATACCCTTTTGAAAAGTTAGCCGTGACTCAATATGAAGATTTGATATGAAAAATGACGATTTAGATGAAATTGAAAAACTGTGCAAAGTTTCAGATATTTTCGAAATGGTCGCTCAGGATCGACTGGCAGGCCTCCGTGGAATGCCTCTCAAACGGTTTGTCTGGAACTTCCAATATTCCATTTCGATCCGTTGCTTACATCCTTCGAGTTGGTGCCCATTGCGAACAGGGTCAAAACCATCCATAAATTGTTTCAAGTTGGCCATTGCATCGAGATGAAACCGTTCTTGATGCGTCAGCTCCCTTAGCTTAGACATCTTCTAACGATCAAACAATAAACAATGATACAAAGCAATTGACCAACCTGGACAACCAAAGCACACAATGCATCTCAACTGGCACGAGATGAAAGCAAGCGAATGCAAAAATCAAATTTTGGTCAATGCAAAAATGATTCGCATGCAAATGAAACGAAATTCCCGTTTATTTATCTCCAAAGAAACTCGTCATCACTCGACGCTTCAACTCGCATGCAGTACTTACTGGTGCTCCACCACACTTACGTAGACCTCAGTTGGTCGTCCAAGCTGAATGCTGTATTGTCCAGCGAAGCTCAAAGAACCCGGAGCTCAGAGCGTCACGGCGTGCTTGTCCGTTTACCGTGCCGGGACGATTTCAACCACCATTCAACAATAACTGCCACTGGAGAATCTTCCAAGATTACTTGTAATTAAGGTTCTATCGCGCACTTTTAGTTTTATAGTTTTTCATCCACTGCAGATTTGACTCCCAGGCCCTCATAAATTAGCAGCACTGTAGTCGCTAACTCGCGCCGATTGCGATGCACTTTCTTTCAAACTCCCCGAAATGCGTCGATCCACAGGCTCTGTTCAATAGCAGCACTGTGATCGGTAACCCGCGCCGACAATTGAACTATATTGTGGCGCACTTTGTTGGTACTATTACCACCGATAATGCTCGCGACGGAACTTGAAATCACCACGATTTTCGACACTACTCGTTGGTTGATCTAGCTTGACCAGGACCAAAAATGTTGGCGCGGAACACTTTGGTAGTTTCGGAGTTTGTACAAGCTTTTAACGCGGCGGAATTGATAGAACAATCACTTTTATTCCCATTTAGCCTCGGACACTCGCCTTGTTATTACGACAGACGTGTATAGTTAACTACCAAACTATACACGTCTGTCGTAATAACAAGGAGAGTGTCCGAGGCTTCAGTTATTCTAACTGATTTGAACTGGTTCGCGTACAGCAATATATGCGAATTCAGAGTAGGTATCATTTAGCAGTCGAGAGTATTGAGCAACTACGAATCTTCAGATAGGGATCAGGATGGGGAACTAATACTGATCATTGGAGATCGATTGCAACTGATATAGGGCTTATATACTAATGATATGAGTTGTTGATAGGGTTTGCGGTAACAGTTAGGAACATCGTTATCCTTTTAAACATGTTCCCTTTCTCGTTTGGAACCAAAGATTGTTGAATTTGATAACCGTTACATGCACGGTGACAGACAAATGAAGTAAGTTTGGAAAGATGATCTTAACAACTCATTATTTTTAATTTTACAATTCAACTCCCTCTGACTTAACACCGGCCATATTCGATTGCAAAGTACAAGAGCTCGAAAGTACCAAAAAAATCCCATTCCCCAGGCCGAGCAAAGCAAACTCATTAAAACGGAACTGGCTAATTAACTGCTTAAAACCGTGTCTGACTGGGTGTGAAAGATAAGAACCGATTCTCCGCGCGAAAATGCACATTGCTCCGTCGTTCCCATTCTCCGATCGAGCTCGTTTGTCCATCCGTCTTCGCAAATACACGCTCGCCTTACTTAACAGCCGAAAAAACTAACTTCCGCAGACGTTGCCCACCTTACTCGATGTACAACTCATTCAGCAAGTCTTCTTTTTTGCAGCGAATTCCAAAGAACGGCGTCAGAGCCCCTGCCCCCGGCGCAAAGAAAACCCCTTAAGCACACGCTAAACCTGAATAATGTGCTTTTAATCGCCGTTAATTAATCTATCGGACACATGTTTTTTTCTTCCACTCGCTGCTGTCGGCCCAATCGGACGTTTTGTCCTCTCCGTGATCGGTTTCGGGTGCTTTTTCATACTACCATGGAAACGATGCAAAAAACGTACCATTGCACATTGATTCAATCTGACAGAAGTGTCGGTCATAGTGGTCATTAGGGTGGTTCAAAAAATTGATTTTGCTCCACAGTGCTCATCTGATTCTTTAACATGTTCTGAGTCTCCTCTGAAAATTTGAGCTCATTTGGATTAAAACTGATTTAGCACAAGCCGTTTCAAGTTTACATGCAAGTTAGTATGGGGAAATTTATTTTTTCATTGTACTGGTAATGACGCTTCCCCATCAAGCGCAGGTTAAAAGAAAACCTACATAGCTAAAAGGAATACTCAACAGCTTTCACTCAGTGAAAACCGCATCTCAATTAATCGTTCCAATAATTAGTAATCGAATTTAATCTATACCGTGGTTTTCTAGCGCTAATTGCATAACTCATCAACAGGCAACATTGCTGCTCATGGCGCGAAAGATAACACACACAAATTCAGGCTGCTATGTTGCACTGCACATTTCAGTGATGCCCTCAAAGAAGTTTAACGATCATGACTAAAGATTCGCAACCTGTCTTAAAATCGATTACTAATTATTGGGGCGGTTAATCAACACGCGGTTTTCGTTGGGTGAAAGCTGTTGAGTATTACTTTTAGCTCTGTAGGTTTTCTTTCAATCTGTGCTTAATGGGGAAGCGTCATTACCAGTACAATGAAAAAATAAATTTCCCCATACTAATTTGCATGCAAACTTGAAACGGCTTGTGCTAAATCAGTTTTATTCCAAATGAGCTCAAATTTTCAGAGGACACTCAGAACTTGGTAAAGAATCAGATTAGCACTGTGGAGCAAAATCGATTTTTTGAACCACCCTAGTGGTCATAGTTAAAACTTGGATGGAATGCTGTACACTAAAGTCAAATTTTGCGCGGGGGATACGCTCTCTTATTCAAGAGGAAGCCATTATAAAAGGATTAAACAAATTTTCAAACGCAATACATACATTGAAGCTCTTAATTCTAGATCAACAAAAAATATGTCTTCAACAATAAGCGAAATTTCGACCACCTCCAGTCCATAGTGCACAGCCACAACGGTTGAGCATTTCCGCTGCACACTATCGATTTCCTACGAAGTCAACTGGCCTTCTCTTGTTGATGATTAAACCGCGCTCTGGCAGTCGCTGCACTTTACTGCGCCAGAGCCGCGGGGGTGCCGAGCGTACGGGAGCTGATCTGCTCTTGAGCTTGCCATCTCCAGGCACTTTGTCCAGCGAACCAAAGAACCAATGCTCGTCGACACGGACACGATCCGAGCAGAGGGCAAAGGGTGAAATGAGTTATTTTAATTACTCACTAATATCGTTCGCCGCTCGCGCGGGTGTCTGCCGCCTGCTCGCTGCTGATGCTGCCAAGTGCGAATCTTCTCGAGCACCCGACAAGAGCCTTTTAAGCTCCGCTCGCACTAATCCATCACGTACAATTGAAGCGCGGTGACGACCCGCTGCTGGCCGAGTTTGAGAGTCTTCTTCTTGGACGATAGTGCATGCGAAAGCGAAGGCAACAACAACCACCATTACCACCACCACTACCACCGACCGACCGAAGCTGCAGTTCGAGGGCGGAAATCTTGCGCCATCTCAGCCAACAGATGACCGAAGCGCAACCAAGCCAATCTATTATTTATCTAATCCATCAATCAGTTTAAATAGAATTTCCGGAGAAGTGGAAATCGAGTCAACGCTATCGATGTCCGACCGCGTGTGCCGTGCTGGTTTCCAAAATTGCTCCGAGAGGGACCCAGGAGTACGGGGGTGGATGAAGAAGCAGTCCCACTTTCCGCGTTTAAATGTGTTTCGTATAATGGGAACGAGCGATTAAGATTAAAGAGACTTTTAAAATTAGACCAACACAGGCTGATTCAATTTAATTGTGGCTTTGATTGCAGTAAAACTGTGAGTAGCCAATTTGTTAGCTAATTGCGATGGGCAGATTTATTTGAATCTATTGTGCGGGACAATGTGATGTTTGATACTTTAAGACTGTTTAATTACTGGAACAAATGTTTTTATTCTATTTTTAGCGCATTTTTTTTTTGTCTTTTCGAAACCAATTATTTTGGGTCATGAATCTACCACATTATGTACTTGTATAGTAAATACATATACTCAAAACCGCTGGTTTAAGATGAAACGCAACCTCCAAGGTGGGCGCGTCAGACGTTTCTTGGTTCTGGGTATCAGTGTAAAATCTACGATTTTTTCACAGTGACAAAGCAAGGGCGGAGGTCACTGCTAGAAACCAGAGAGGAGGTAAAGAACTAAACTCGCCTCCCCACTGAAGAGAAAGAGTTGGCGGTAAGTCAGGTGGCGGAGTTGCGATAACGCATATGGTTGCCACCGCACCGGAACAAATCCTAAGCTGGGTAAGGTCGTGCAGGATGGTGCAGAAGATGGGAGATCTAGCACCATCCTCATATGGAGGACCTGAAATCCTTCGGAAGAAGGACCTATCCTGCAGGTCGTAAGTCTTAAGAAGTTGAAGGCTAATCTGAATAAAGGCGTGAAGGTCGCCGACCCGAAGCAGGGGAGAGAGCCAGTACCGCCCACAAATGAAGGAGCTGAAGTTCGCCGAGAGGAGGACCCACCCGAGAAGGCGAAGGTCCATGTAAAAACTCAAAGGTGCAGCCCAATCGGGTTGTACGCAAAGGTGACGTATGACTACGTAGCTATACGAAATGGAGGGTATTTATCATAATCATCATAATTTGTGTAAATTTATTAGCATTGTGCAAACTGCTCGGAGGTCAACCGAATCAAGAAACTGAAGGTAGCTCCCAGTTGGATGAACCAGCCGTGGAAAAGGAACGACTCATCGGCCGCATCGCCACTGAAGGCATTCGTCTATCTTTCAGTGGATATCATCAGAATCCTAGAAGACATTATGCTCACAAATGTCCGGACGAAAGGAAAAAAATACGCAGAATCGGAGGTGGCGCGAAACAAAACACAAATATATTAATTTGCAACGTTCGACTTCCGCCCGCGATGGAAGCGTACATGCATCGTTTTCTATAGCGCTGGTGGCAACGTGAGCAGGACTTCAAGAATAAATTACAAACAGTCCTTTTCAGGACTTAAACTATTTATCCAAGAAGAGGTTTTGACCGCTAGGAAAATTGTTTACCCAGACAAACAGACTGTTCGGCTGTTTAAACGACAATGACGATTTTGGAAAGATTTGTTGTTTTAATATTGCGCCATTTGAAAAACTAAGACGACATTTTTCACTAAGGTGGCGTCTTCATCGATTTGGCCGTCGTCGACGGAAAGGGAAATTTTCTGTCAAGATTCTTTGGTTTTGTTTCTGTTAGTCATTAGAAATGATATCGATTTTTTCCGGGTTACCATCGTTTGGCGACGACAAAAAGTTGCCCTTTTTTAGCACAACCACAAGCGCGCGTCGGAGGGAGATGATGGAATGAGTTTGTTCAAATGGATGGCGTCAGTAGCAGTCAAATGGAATTTCCTCACAAGATTTTGATTATGTTTTGTTGTAGTTGAGGATTGAAAAGCTCCATTATTTGAAAAATATCGGTTCTTTACAGTACCATTATTTTACACAAGGGTAGTTTAATCCGGGATGCAAGAATGTTCATCAAAGTCCAAAATTAATAGTTTGGCGTTAACAGAAGGTTTTTCTTCGATAGCAGAATGAAAAGCGCGCGTTGGTGAGTGACAACGCAACAAATTTGTTCGAATGAATGGAATCGCTTACAGCAACCGAACTATCACGCCAAACGCCAATTCCACCGAAACAGTCCATTTTGCAATCAACCCTTTCTGTTCAGAAGATGCTGGTCCTGAGAAGGACCAATTTTGTGTCCCCAATGCACGTTTCCAATAACTAACTGCAACCCAATGCTTGTCGAAACGTTAGGGTTAGAATTCCACTTCGTGTTGTTATTGTTCGACGACCACTCGATGAGTTTTCGCTAAGACGCCACCATCTTCTACATAATAAAAATGAAATGGTCTGTGTTCGTATCCGCATAACTCGAAAACGGCTGGACGGATTTTCTTCATTCCTTCAGCAGTTACGTTCGTTATAGTTTCCGACAGGTTTATATGATATTTCCCAATGTGAAAATCATAAGCAAAGTTGAGTAAATAGCAAAAAAATAAAACAAAGATTCGTATGAGAATTTCGCATAGGCAGTTCACAACACGCATCAACGCCTACTATGCAGGACAACGTCTGCCGGGTCAACTAGTTTGGAATAAATTTTCAGCATCGCCACTGCATCGCACGGGATCGAAACAGACGTCATTTTTGTAATCAACTCTTTCTTCACATAAAATGCTGGTTTGTTGAGGTTGAATGACGACCACCAACGCAGACTTCCACCACCAATTCGATTATTTTCCTTTGAAAATACTATCAGAGCGCCTTCGTGCTGCTGTGTTCGCTCCGCTGCGTCGGCTCTGCGTTAAATCTTATTTAACCGCTCTCTGCGAAATCCCTATCAAAATGGATAACGCGCGCTAGAAAGCAGCTTTCTTGTATTCAATAAATTAAGCCCGTTAGCTCCGCCCCTTTGTGGTCTGGTATAGGTGTGAATATAATGTGCACTCATAACGATTAATGAAGGGGCGGGGCTAATGAAATTACTTCATTAGATATAAGAAAGCTGGTTATCGACGCGCGTGAGCCATTTTGATCGGGACTCCGCAGACAACGGACCGTTCGGAGGATGACAAATTTTAAGAATCTCATGAAATTTTCACGCAAGATTCTGAATTTTGTTATGAGATGTTGTTTATCTAAGATGCGTATTGTTGCGAGGAATGACAACAGAAATTTGACTCAAGACGAAGTTTCTCCATACTACAAAACATTATCTTTCGGCATCTGTCTGTCCGAGCGACGTTCACCGATGGGTGGTTGCTGTAGAAAGTTTCCACTGAGGTGGCGTCTTCATTGATTTTATACAAAAGGCACCATTTTATACAAAAGAAGGTTGATCCGAAATAAACTTTCTTCAAAGTGTAAAACTCAATCGTAAATAGCGAATTTTATAGCGCGTCGGAGGGAGATGATGTAGTGAATTTTAATGGATGGAATCACTAACAGCAACCAAGCTACCACGCCAAACCCGATGCCACGGAAACAGTCCTTTTTCGCAATTAACTCTTTCTTTTCGTAAAATGTTGGTCCTGAGAAGAACCAATTTTCTTTTCCCAATTCCCATTCAAATAACTAACTGCATCCAATCGCTTGTCGACACCTTGCGCTGCAACTGTCCGACAGCCACTTGATGATTTTTCGCTAAGCCTCCAAAGGTGAAATAAATTTACAGTATTGCAACACTGCCATCCACTTCGTGCTGCTGTGTCCGCTTCGCTGCATCGAATGTCGAACCGCTCTCTGTGGAATCCCGATCAAAATGGCTCGCGCGCGCCGAACAGCAGCTTTCTTATATTTAATAAATTAAGCCCGTTAGCCCCGCCCCTTTGTGAGCTGATATGGTTGTAAATATAATGTGCACTCATAACGATTAATGAAGGGGCGGGACTAATGAAATTACTTCATTAGATATAAGAAAGCTGCTTTTCCCCGCGCGCGAGCCATTCAATCGGGTTTCCCCAGACAACAGACCGTTCGGAGAATAATAAATTCTAAGAATCCTATGAAACTTTTTCACAAGATTGTTGCGAGGAATGACAACAGAAATTTGACTCAAGACGAAGTTTCTTCATATTACAAAACATTATCTATCGGCATCTGTCTGTCCGAGCGACGTTCACCGATAGGTGGTTGCTGTAGATAGTTTCCACTGAAATGGCGTCTTCATTGATTTTATACAAAAGAAGGTTCATCCGACTATCCGAAATAAACTTTCTTCAAAGTGCAAAACTCAATCGTAAATAGCGAATTTGATAGCGCGTCGGAGGGAGATGATGTAGTGAATTTTAATGGATGGAATCACTAACAGCAACCTAACTACCACGCCAAACCCGATGCCACCGAAACAGTCTTTTCGCATTTAACTCTTTCTTTTCATAAAATGTTGGTCCTGAGAAGAATAATTTTTTTTTTCCCAATGTTCCTTTCCAACTAACTGACACCACAATTTGTAATAAATTTTCAGCATCGGCACTGGCGGTGCGGGATAGCCACAGTGCTATTTTTATGGTCAACCTTTTCTTCATATGAAATTCTGGTTCGTTGAGGTTGAATGATCTGCAGCAACACATCGAGGACCAGCACCAATGCGATTGATTTCCTTTGAAAATGTTATTAGCGCCTCCGTGATGCTGTGTTCGCTCCGCTGCGATCGCTTTGATGCGTCTGCTCTGCGTGAAACCTTGTTCAAACTGAGGATTAGATCCAAATCCGCAAGTGATTGATTTTTGATGTCTGTGCTAGTGATGCATGAACGTGATTGGTTGGTTTACCTATTTCTAAACTTTTCATCAATTATCGATAATAAATAGTTGAAAATCAGTATTTACAAATAAATACAAAGAAGCGTTGACTCATCCTTGATCGAATGGTCCAAAAAAATGAAAATCCATCGAGAAACGGCTTAGATATTAAAGTTTAAAGTCTATCATATTTTCGTGACGGTCCCCGATTTTTCGCAATCGTAAAGTGTACCCCAATATAGAAAACACAGACGTAGTCCTACGTCAAAAAAAAGCCACAATGAAGTCGACTGAGGAAGTGACTGTTGCTAGGAAGGAAGGCACTCATAGAGCACAAAGTGCACCATCCAGCGTAAGAAACAAAGTACAGACAGAGGCGAGGCAATTGTTAAAGCTGACGGTTAGAGCTATGTTGAGGTCTAGATGGCCATTAGAGCAAAAAGAAGCTGTCTGGCGGAGGATAAGTTGTCGACTGCATCCTCCGGATACAAAAGGATGAGATGGTGCTGAACCAAAGAGTTCCGTGTATAAAAGATTGATCAAGGATGTACTGAGCGATATAATTCATGTCATAGGTAATTCAGTGTAGAGGGTTGGATGAGTTAGATCAGTGTAGAGTCAAGTACTAGTACACAGCAGCTCGGTTACGAAGGAGTTTTGCGGGAACGCGGATTGCTTCAATTCAAGTACCCTTTGTGAATGCCAAGAAGGTGCTTCATAAGGCAAATCTGAAGGTGAGGTACGGGACCGGATCTAGTAAGATATGGCGTAGATGTTGAGCTAAGGGACACAAACCTGCCAGGGTATATCGAGTTGTTTTGCTGATGGCGAAGATTCGACATATAGGCGGACTCGAACATGCAAGTAGCACAGTTGAACTTAAGCCACTGCGAGGCAGTTCAAATGCTGCTATAATAGTCGGACACTGAGAATGGAGCTGATGTTGCTTTGCTGTCCAACCTGTACCACATTCCTCCAATGAACGACAGCTGGATCGTGGCTTCAGCAGCATACATACATATATGTTTGATCAGATTCAGTCACATTCAAGTTACTGCAACTATTTTCGGTCGATCTGTTCTGCTGGGGGATATGTCCAGAATAGTGTCCATCTGGACGTACGGGTGATATGCGGATAGTTATGAAACCAAATCCCCAGCACCAGACATATAGCTGAACTCTCGCAGTCTATTTTCGGAACTAACTCTTTCTTCCACGTAGTTTGTACTATACCAACCAAGTAGGATGAGTATTAAGTGTTGTCTGACTCCTATACACTGCGCTTGCTGAAGTTGGGTTGTGTGAGGTTGTGCCCGTTGGTCGTTGGTCGTTATATCCATTTATTAGAACAAATGATCATGTTGCCCCACTCTAGTGCATGGACACATGGAGTTTTCAAACATTGGGATTGTGGGTGTCAGTGGAATCAGTGACTTATAAACATGAAAAAAAAATCCAAAACTTTATCAAACAGGTCCAGGTCAAGATTTCTAAAAAAATAACAAAAATCGATGGATCAAAATAGCTTACCACATCAATACACCCGATTCTGCTTTTATACGGATTTTTTGCAAAGTTGCTCCATTTTGCATGATTCGTCGACAAATCATAGAACTTTTTTTACACGGATTTTCGGATTTTGAACTGAAAACTTTTTTTACACAGAACGCATCCCCCGTGTAAAAAAAGCTTCCAGCTTCAACTTTATCACAGCCTCTATGCATTCTTTCGGAAATTTCTTTAGCAACTCTTCCAGGAATTTTTTAAACCATTAGAAATTCCTGTAGAATGACATGATGGTCATTGCCGGTGCAGAGCTCTTCTATCTTCTACAGCAATGATGGAACATGATAATATAACGATAAACAATGTGATGTGGTGATGTGTGTCAATTCTCTTATCCCTGTTTCTATGATTAGTTCTCGCTTAACTTTTCAAAAGGACCTAAGTAAAATGTTTTTCATGAATTAATTTGAGTACTGCAATCAAAAGCTTTCATGTTGTTGTTGATTGCGCTAATTAATTCATGAAAAAAATGTTACTTAGGTCCTTTTGAAAAGTTAAGCGAGAGTTCTTTCTATTATATCCTATGTCCTAGTGCTAATCAGGTATAATACAAGTTGTTTGCTATTATCTTTTTTCTTCGATTCTCCAATGCATGTACTAAATTATAATATTATCAAAATATTATCATGTGCACCACTTTGGCCTTGGCCAAACAAACGGACCGGTTCACCTTAGTGCGAGGCTTCGGCCGTGCTTCCGGGCAGAACGCCAGATAGGACATGTAGACAAGACGGTCGGCGGGATCAACGCGAGCCAGTACTCAAATTCCAGACGGAACCATCCACTGAAGCTGTCCGGGATCGGCAATCCGGTTAAGTTAGGCAGGGTGGTTTTCACCAGTCCGGATAGCAATTGCATTTTGTCAATGTGGCGAACTACTCTCTATTACCAGATGGCGAGAGAAAGGCTATTGGCAAAGGGGATTGGTGACTCAAAAGACCGGACCAGGTGCTCTGTTGTTTGACCACACAACGATTAGAAACCAACTGGTCACGGCACCAATGTTTCGTCCAGGGAGAGACGAACCTACGTTGTGTTTCACTGTTGGTTCTCCAGGCGACGATAAAGACAAACTACTAGTTACTGTTTAACTATTGATTTATTACCTCCGACAGGCAGCACGCCTGCTCGGAGGAATCGGTTTTAAGATACTGTACCATATGATTCGATTCGGTTTCTTCGCACGACAATAACTTAAAAATCACTAACGTTTCACACATTTGTTTAATTACGGAAGACCATTCCGACTGGACATAATCAACTTATCCTACGTAGTGTGATGAAAATACTACCGTATAAAAGATGGGTAGAAAGAAGAGCTCTGCACTTCCGATAACCATCATGTTTTGATCGAACATTCGGATATATCTTCAAGAATTCCTTCGGGAAATTCCTTTCAGATTTCTTCGAGAGTTCCTTCAGAAACTCCTTAAAATTTAGTTTGGGAAACCTAACTAAAATAAAAGAATATTTCATCAAATTTATTTCATGATATGTTTCATTATTTTGTTTTGTTATAATTTTCAATCATTTTAACTACTAATAATTTATAACATAATCTGACGGGGAGCCACTAAAAAACGTAGATTTCAATACTTTATTTTTTTCCTATGGAATAATATCTTATGTGAAACAATCCTTAGAATATTCAGAAAATTGTCACCCACACACTTTTACTCTAACATGTTCAGTTATAAAACATGCCGCGAAAACTTTCGAAAACTGTTAAAGGATTTTTGGTCTACTTTGGCCATGATTGGAAGGCCAAAGATAAGAAGCAACTCATCAATAGGATAATGAGCCAAACACAATTGATACGTTTGCGTGCGTTTTGACAGTTTTCCCATGAGAAAACTGTCAAAACGCACGCAAACGTATCAATTGTGTTTGGCCCATAAGAAGCAGCATCCGGAAATTTCATCCGTCCAGTGGTCATGTGATACCTGCAAGATTAAACTACGCCGCATTCATTAATCTAAGTTTAAAAAATCAGGTTAACTCTCTGTATAACTTATATCATATTGAGCTGTACTTCTTTGTAGTTTTCTTCTCGAGCCATTCTTTTCATTCCCGCTATTTAGTGGCCACCCTTTATTACAAAAGAGCATGTGAATAAATACTACGGCTTGCTATTTTTTTTTTTAGAATAAATTCTGGAAGGAATTTTAGAAGGAGCATCTGGAAGGGTTTTCAAAATAAAAATGTAACACTCTTGTAGAGTGAATTATGGTTTTCAACACACTTAAATCATTTCACAGATTTCGGTGAATTTTGCTTCAATTCACCGAAATCTCAACAGCAGATTTGTTCGGTAATTATTTCACCGATTTTCTGCGGTATTTTCCTTTGTTCAACTGTCAAAACCACCAAAAAATCTGTAAATTTTTTACCGAACAGTTCTGCTGTTGAGATTTCGGTGAAATTTTACAGAAATCTGTGATTTATTTTAAGTGTGAAGAGTCAACGCTCTTTAAATCTTACTTGAGCAGTTGGCTTTGTGAGAAAAGGCCTAGGATTGTCAAACCGGAGATAGCGAGATCGATTTTCGATCAAGTTCGGGATGGTAACATTTCAGAACTCTTGAGCATTGGATATTCACGCGTTGTATTTGCCACACAAGATACAATCATTTTAACTACTCATGAGAAACAATTTATAACAAGATCTGCAACAAAAAAAACTCTTATTAAATAACGTTTGTTTTAAATCAGTTATTTGCAAAAATTGCGGAATAATTCCTACAGGAATAATTTCCGGCATTCTAGCAACATGCCCTACCCATCGTACCCTTCCGGCATTCGCAACCTTCTGGATACTGTTTTCTCCTTAGAGCTGGGCGAGCTCGTGGTTCATTCTTCGCCGCCCCACACCGTCTTCTGGCACATCATCAAAGATGGTCCTAATCCTAAGCACCTGTCTCTCGAATACTCCCAGTGCACATTGGGCCACGCCGAGAGATTAGGAGGAAAAAATTATTTTCACCATGATGATCATATTTTAGGATCAAAGTGTCTTCAGCAAAGTCAAAGCTTATTATTTAAGCTTTATTTTGAAGTTTGTTGCAATAGGGTGGCCCCACTATATTTTGAGATAAAATTTTGAACTTCTATATTTCTAATTTTAGCACTGTACGAAGTTCTAGAAAGTTGATCCTTATTTAATTGTGAGGCACAGGAGGTTTTGAAGCATAAAAAAATGCACGTTTTGGTTACATAACCGAGTGAATCCATTGGTAGATTGCAGAGATATCACTGTTTTTCTTGAAAAAATCCGTTGTTTTGAAATGCTTGTATTTTTGAATGGGGGAAAAAGGGGGATCCATTTTTCCCTGGGTTAGACAGAGGAAGGGCTAAGGATTGCTCTGCATATTTTGGTATTGGGGAATTTGAGGGAATTTGAGGTTTTTCCATAATTTAAAAAAATGGATTTTTGTACTTGGAAATCAAAATCATCAGTTCTAGGAGTGTTATAAAACCGAAAACTCCGCCCAATTCGTCAAAAACAAAATGTTTATAGTAATCAGTAGGCGTACATTTTCACGTAGTGAAAGTATTGGCGATGCTCATTTTTTGCCATGAAGGTCATCCATACACAAGCCGTGCGCAAATTTTAAGCTTCATTTTGATATATGTTGCAATAGGGTGGATTTTCTGACTTTTGAGCAATTTTTTCTTATTGTTTTTTATTTCAGCCGTTTGTTTTTAAATTTTAATTTATATCGAGCAGTGTTGGTAAAAACTCAAAATATCAAAACTCATGGATGATTCAAATCAAGCTTGAGTTGAAACGCACCCCACTCAGCATCTAAAAACTCATGGATGAGTTGAATCATCCATTTGAATCATCGTATGTTTTCTTTTGTTCTCCTTCGTTAAAAACAGTGAATTGACATTTGTCGTATAAAATATTAGACACCCTTTTATGTAAAAGCGAAAAATTTCCCGCAAATTGATTTCAAATGCGTTTTTAAACCAAAATGATTTTTTTGGCAAATGAGTGAAATGATGCGTTTTAGCATGAAAAATTCAAGCGTGATGCATTCTTTTAAAATCGCAGACAATTTCGATCGCACGGGAGCGCTCGTTGTTTGAGATTTATGAGTGATTTTACCAACACTGATATCGAGATACCATCTTCTACAACGTTTTAGGGCTGAAAAAGATGCGTGTTTTGATTAATAAGCTAAGAGGATGAGTGTCCTCCTACTGAGGTACCCTTATTTTCTGTTATAAAATACATTTTGAAGTGCTTATATTATTGAATGGAGGAAAAACGGTGATCAATTTGTTTCGGGTGCTGAAAAGTTATGGCTTGCAGTTTAATGTGTGTATTTTGGTTTAGGGAAATTCATTTTTCTAGAAAATAACTATATTGAATAAAACAAAAAATATGCTATTAATTAACAACAATTTGGATTGAAAAAGAAATAAAACTATTTCATATTTTAACCACTTAACCTTTTAATCATTTTAAATTACATTTATGTATACAGAATTATAGATAATTAAATATTTCTAACAATTATTAACAATAGCTAAAAGCGAAAACATGTTATGCTGATTTTTTGTTAATCAGTTCAAGCGCTTTCTCTGGTAAATCCATTCGTTTTGCATTATCATTTTTTTCACCATGATTGAAATTACTGGATCTGAAGTAATAAGAAGACGCTTGAATACATCCTCTATATTGGCTAAACGACTAAACTTTCTTGCGTGGTGCTCTCGGTAATTCCTTATACATTTATTTCTCGTTTCCTGCGCATCTTCACTCAACATACCGATTGGTAGAATAGCGTGTTCAATAATATCACAACCATGAACTAAAAGTTTGTGTACAGTCGGCGTCATTGCATACCAGCCGTAAAGCTTGTTAAAAAGCAATCGCGTTTCTTCTGCATATTTTTGATATTTTGTTATATCAATATCTGCTCGACTATTTATGGTGGTCAAAATAATATGGAACCGCTCTAGCAATACTTTATCCAAACCTGTTATGTTGGAAACCACTTTCCATTCCCTGAAAAATATTTTCGCCGTTTTTCCGTCATTCGAATTACCTCCGGATGGCATTGGTTCACTTATACGGAGCCCTAGCTGTCTCCTGAATTCAATTTTCAATTTCGTTTCTCGTTCTCGAACCTCAACATTTGTTTTGCTGACTCTCCAAGAAGGACTTTCCATTGCCAAACGGTTGGCAATTTTCAGAAACATCTCCAATAGATCTGTTCAAATTTCAAAAAGTTTCGTAAAATCGACCGGTCAACTGGTATTCACAATTCTTATGCTAAGATAGACTTCTGGTTAAAATTTCAGCTCAATTGGTTGAAATTTAGGTGTGCTTCAAATCGATTTTGTGTTTTTGGCATGATTTTGCCCCTAAAAAAATCGTAACTCTGAGTGGGATGAACGAAATTTATTGCAACAACAACTAAATGAAAGCCATATCTATCCTCGAAAAATCGGAACAGATCTTCTACGTGTTTCAACAGATTTTGTCCTTCGAGATACTCAAAAATCAACATTTTTCATTGATAAAAGGCCTATGAAATCTACATCCAAATATTTTTTTGGATTGAATTTGTCGGGAAGTTGCAGCTACACATTCATTTTAGTATAGCACGGTATTAAATCTTAAGCGGGTATTAAATAAAAATTGTATAAAATTGAGGAGTGGATTCACATTTTAATTTGCTTAATTGATTGCCTTATTACAAAGATTTACACGCTGGCGAGCATTTCCATCGAACAAGTTACCATTGCTTTTCAATGATCATCATCGAATAGTTTTGGTTGGGACCTGAAATATTGAGGCAAAGTAATCATTGGTGACTTGGTAAATTGTCATTTAATTTTTACATCGTGCCGCAACGGTAAGCGTATCTGGTGCAGATGGTAGGGCGTTCGGCTGATATTCAAAGTGTCATGAATCGAATCGCACAGAAATTGAATGAAAATTTTGTTTGCCATTTTTTAAAGAATCTTCTTGATATGGAAATACAGCTAATGTTATCTTTTCAACTTAAGCATACATGTTCACAATAGAATTAAAGGCGGAAGTACAAATCTAGTTCTATATGGAAATCTTCATGGCTGCCGTACTATCAACCATCTGTACTTTCGCCTCTATTTGTATCATGGACATGTACGTTTAAATTTGAAAGAAGATGTTAGCATTTTGCAATTCCATATCAAGAAGTAACAAACTCATCTCATCAATTATACTGTGGTTAATGTTACAAACAATTGCTCTTGTCAGATTCTTTAAAAAAAAATGCAAAACAAATGTTTTGTTCAATTTCTGTGCGATTCGATTCATGACGCTGTGATTATGAGCCGAACGCCCTACCAACTGCACCAGATACGCTTGCCGTTGCAGCACGATGTTAGAATTGAATGACAATCTACCAAGTCACCAATGATTGCTTTGTCTCAACATTTCAGGTCCCAACCAAAACTATTCGATGACGATCATTGAAAAGCAATGGTAACTTGTTCGATGGAAATGCTTGCAGGCGTGCAAATCTTTGTAATAAGGCAATCAATTAAGCAAATTAAAATGTGAATCCACTCCTCAATTTTCTACAATTTTTATTTAATACCCGCTTAAGATTTAATACCGTGCTATACTAAAATGAATGTGTAGCTGCAACTTCTCGACAAATTCAATACAAAAAAATATTTGGATGTAGATTTCATAGGCCTTTTATCAATGAAAAATGTTGATTTTTGAGTATCTCGAAGGACGAAATCTGTTGAAAAACGTAGAAGATCTGTTCCGATTATAACACAATGTTCTACAAAGTTTTCGAGGATAGGTATGGCTTTCATTTAGTTGTTGTTGCAATGATTTTCGTTCATCCCACTCAGAGTTACGATTTTTTAAGGGGCAAAATCATGCCAAAAACACTAAATCTATTTGAAGCACACCTAAATTTCAACCAATTGAGCTGAAATTTTTACCAGAAGTCTATCTTAGCATATGAATTGTAAATATCAGTTGACCGGTCGATTTTCAGAAACTTTTTGAAATTTGAACAGATCTAATCTCCATGCTTCTGATGCATGCGTGTAACGGGGAAAGGCCATATTTCAACTTATCGGGATCGATAGCAACGTTCGCGGAGCTGCGCTGATTCAGTTTTTTTTCCTGAATTAAATACAAAAAAATATTTAAAAATACTAATTAGCTATTAAAGACGTACCTGACTCTCTACAGATAAAACTGGGAATTGGTGTTTGTTACATCGTTTATGACCTTAGTGTCAATCATGCAGAAAATCATATCAACCTTAATCCATATTTTATTGGCTCCCGCTTGGCATTCCGTGGGTTTGAGATTTTTAATCTCATTTTCAATTCTATTGACCTCTAGTTTTGTCAATTCAGCGGTTTCTTTCTGGAATATCAGTTTTATTGGACGACATAATGAAACAGAGGATGGCAAACTGTTGTTCCAAATAATCTCCTGGACTGATGAAGAAGACGGAGTGGGACTAATGACAAGGCAAATATATGGGAGTCACTGTACTCCCTGAGGGCACCTTCTTCAGAATCGTTCTTATTCAAAAAATGTTGCTTGTAACGAGCATGGTTAGAGCTCCCATCACAGCCCCATTTTATCATCAGGTGGATGTCATCTTCAGACGAAAAATCACCCTTTGTATCGAGACATAAACTTTGCCAAAGACGCTTAATCGTGTGATCGATTAAACTCTGCAATGGAACCTGAACCACGGATGATTGAACAGAAATATCTGGAAATAATAAGCCAATATGATAAACATTAACAACCAAGCTAAACAAAAATTACCGTCTGGATAACATTTTGATTTGGCATCTCTGACATGATTGTACGCTGGTTCCAGTTTAACGCCCTTTTGTAAAGACATCAAACGAATGTTGGTATATTGTGCTTTAGAAAAACCATTTTGACACAGAACCGCGAGACCCTCTTCAGCAATCGTGTCCACTTTACCTACAGACTTTGGATCCGAAGCAATATCTTCAAGTAAGCCAGCTTTACGGAATCCTCTCGAAGAAAGACTGGAACCAGCAGCCATGCCCAATTCTGTGGGTGAATATGTAAGAATCAAATCGCGTACTTTGGATTTCCTCGATTTTCTTCCGGAATCCATAAATGGTTTTCTAGGACGACCCACGTGCTTATTAGGAGCCAATAAACTGGCTTTCAATCGAAATGCTGGCATGTTCAACCAATTTTTATTCTTAGAAGTGAACCGCTCACGCATGTAATTACTGCTTCTCCAACGTTTTTTGAACTGGAAACGTAGTTTGTTTATCTTCACAAACAATGATTCCTTTCTTACATTACCGCGTGGAAACTTCTTTATTATTATCTTTTCAATTTCTGAATTACTTTTCCCAGAGAAGAAAAATTTCGCGATGTCGCTATTTTTCATTTCTGCGGCTATAAAATATCTTTCGATGAATTTGGAAAATTTTCAAAATGCGCACTATAGTTACCTCGTTCCATTTTGTTTATCGTGATCAAACCACTTGCAAACTGTTTCGCTAATTTGTAAATCTAACTCTAGAACTTGAATGTAAGAAGGTAACAGAATTCTTGGCAGTAGAACTTCTTGGAATCCGCCTGATGAGGAGTTTTGAAAGAAAAACTTAAATAAACAATGCAAAACAATGCATTGGGGTGCTTTGATGTCGGCCCATATATGATGTTTGAAATCTTTGATTGAATTAAATCTGCAAACATTTTTTTTAATCTCTGGAATGCGGAAATTGTAATTTTGAATAACTTCATCTTGTCATTATTATTATTTTTCAGTTTTGATAATTTATGTATTATTAAAACTGAAAACCTTTCTTTAAAAAAAAATTCTTTTGTTGCTTGGAAAATGGTTGAGTTTAAAGCAAACTGGTAAATTGATATAATTAAAACTCAAGCAAAACAAAGTGTAGCTGTGCATTAAGGACATAGTTGGAAGAGTACCACGATGGCAGCCAATATGGCACCGGACCTTCCACGGGCCAACCCCACACCTCCCGCACTCCTCTCCCACCAACATTCGAATGCATCGAACAGCATCGAACAAAAGTTGATTATTCAAATTACTAACCTGTTCACAGCATATTTCCTTACTTCCCGTGATAATGAACATGTTTCTTCAATGAATCCTATGTATTCCGGCTCGAATTGTAGCATAAATTAGCAGTTTCGTGCCAATTTAATAGCCGTCCGCGATTTGTTGGGTTCATCACTGCACTTCACTTCTTCTCAAAGGGCATTGGAAAAATCAAGTTTTTACTCACTTCTCCGCACATAAGGCTATCTGACGTTTAATCATCTTTCTCTTGCACGCGCACGGAAAAGATAGGATTTGTTTTCATACGGAAACGCTTCGGAAGCGTTTCCGTATGAAAACAAACCCTATCCCGTCTGTGCGCGTGCAAGAGAAAGATGATAAACGTCAGATAGCCTTATGAGCAGCCCGAAATGTTGATAGAATGCAAATTAAACACCACTTTTTGAAATCAGTCACTTATTTGAACCGAAAACTTAGTATAAACTGCTAGATTTGCCCGAAAAAAACGATTAAAAACTGATCGCGGAGCGAATGTAAACACCGCGGTACACCGGCACCGGCAGCAGCAAACTAATAAGTAGGGTGGCTCAAAAAATAATTTTGCTTCGCCACGCTCAGTTGATTATGATTTATAATTTGGGTGTCATCCAATGGTTTGGGCTGGTTTGAATAGGCTTACCGTGCGCAGGTCGTTTCAGGTTTGTATGACAGTTGATATGGCGAGGTTGAATTTAACATTATTCTGATTCTGGCACTCCGTCATTGGGCGATGGCGAGGGGGGAGACCATATGACGGGATGAAATATTTAAGAGCTTCAACTCCATAGACAATCCATATTGAATGGTCGTTCCAATAGTTGGGAGTCGATTTTAATCGAGGTTGCGATTCTTTCGCATGATAATTAGGCTTCTCAGAAGGCATCAGTGAAACGTGCAATTCAACAAAATACCCAGAATTTGTCTGTGATATCTATCGTACCAGGGGCAGATACTTCATACAAAAAGTGTGACATAAGGGTGAGTATAAAATGCTATATTTGCGTTACGTAATCAATGGATCTTTCCTGCGGTGTGGTTTTCGTTCACTGAAGTCTCTGGAATGTTGCTTTCAGCAATGTGGGTTCTCTTTTCGCCAGCGTTTGGAGGAAAGCGCCGTAATCAGTGTAATAAAATGTTTAGTTTCCCATTCTAGTTTTCATACAAACTTGAACCGGCTTGCGCTCAACCAGTTTTGTTCAAATCGGTTTTTAGGACACTCGGAGCATGGGACGGAATCGAGTGAGCGTGATGCTGCTGGGTCGTTTTTGACCCACCTACTAATAATCTTTGTTTTTATAAATACGACATCAATACTACTACAGTATATGAAAGTTTTTACTGTACCAATACTATCAAAGCTTTGTTTTGGTACTCAACCCACCTTCACCTTAATACTCTGTAAACCATTTTCTATGAATACACATATTTTCCATAAAAAAGCGCATCCTTCTTCCCAAAATAAAAGGCTAAAACAAAGCTAAAAACTTCGATAAAGAAATGAAATGAAAAAGTTACACTCGTATAGTATTTCTATAGTCTTTGTTTTTCATGCAGATCGTTAATTTTGAAAATAAATTAGAATCGCTCAAATTCCCCTGAATTCCACTGAATTAAAATATAAACAATATATATTAGGGTGGTTCAAAAAATCGATTTTGCTCCACAGCGCTTTCTCGATTCTTCCCTATGTTCTGAGTGTCCCCCGAAAATTTGAGCGAAATTTGGTTAAACACTGATTTAGCACCCGCCGTTTCAAGTTTGCATTGAAATTAGTATGGGGATAGTGGATTTTTTGTCATACTGGGTTTGGCGCTTCCACATTGAGCGCTGGCGAAAAATGAACCCACATGGCAAAAATCGCATATTGATTAATCGTTCCAATAATTAGTAAGCGATTTTAATCCAGCTTGCGAATCTTTGGTTATGAATTATGATTATTGAACATCTCGAAGCGCATCACTTGTACGTGCAGTGCAACATAGTAGACTGATTTTGTCGGGGCTATCTTTCGCGCCAAGAGCAGCAATGTTGCCTGTGAAGTAGTTTCGCGATAAGCTCCAAAAAACAACAACATAAATTGAAATCGATTACTAAATATTAAAACCAAGTGATAATTCTTTAGTACACCTTTTGGCTATGTGGGTCCTGTTTTCACCAGCGCTTAATAGGGAAGCGCCATAACCAGTATGATGAAAAGTTCACTTTGCCCATACTAATTCCCAAGCAAATATGAAAGGGCTCGGGCTAAATCAGTTTTTATCAAATTTCGCTCAAATTCGCGGAGGACACTCAGAACATGGGACAGAATTGAGTGATCGGTGTGAAGAAAAATCGAATTTTTGAACCACCCTAATATGTATCTAGATAAAAATTATATTAAAAAAAAAATACGCTCGAGAAATCTAATTTTCCATACCACCCTAGCGATATCAAAATGTAATTTCGATTGAACGAGTTATGTGAACAACCTACGATTACGGTCTGTTCAGTAAAGTGGTCACGTTGATAAGCGTTGATATTATTGAACATGTTATTCTACCAATCGGTATATTAAGTGAAGATGCGCTGGAAATATATAAGGAAATTATGATTACTATAAACATTTTGTTTTTGACGAATTGGGCGGAGTTTTCGGTTTTATAACACTTCTAGAACTGATGATTTTGATTTCCAAGTACAAAAGTCCTATTTTAACGATGGAAAAACCTCAAATTCCCTCACATTCTCCAATACCAAAATATGCAGAGTAATCCTTAGCCCTTCCTCTGACTAATTCAGGGAAAAATGGATCCACTTTTTTCCCCCATTTAAAAATACAAGCATTTCAAAACATCGGATTTTTTCAAGAAAAACAGTGATATCTCTGCAATCCACCAATGAATTCACTCGGTTATGTAACCAAAACGTGCATTTTTTATGCTTTAAAACTTTGTAGAGGACGTCACTTCGATAAAAATTTAAACTAAAAAGTAACAATCAAAATATTGATTTTTTAGGGTCACCCTAACATAATTATTTAAAATTATCATAACAAATGATACAAACGACGTACAACAATGGTTTCTTCAGCAAAGTGCCTCAAAATTAAATAAGGATCAACTTTCTAGAACTTCGTACAGTGCTAAAATTAGAAATATAGAAGTTCAAAATTTTATCTCAAAATATAGTGGGGCCACCCTATTGCAACAAACTTCAAAATAAAGCTTAAATAATAAGCTTTGACTTTGCTGAAGACACTTTGATCCTAAAATATGATCATCATGGTGAAAATAATTTTTTCCTCCTAATTTCACGACGTGGCCCACTGTGCAGTGCTTGCAAGACCTCCTCTAGCATTGTCCATGTTTCATATCCGTAGAGGACTACCGGTTTTATCAACGTCTTGTACATGACACATTTGGTGTCGTGGTGAATTTTGTTTGACCGCAGTTTCTTCTGGAGCCCGTAGTAGGCCTGACTTCCACAGATGATGCGCCTTTGTATTTCACGACTAACATCAGTCGTTAGCTAGGATCCAAGGTAGGCGAATTTCTCGACCACCTCGAAGATACCCACGTCTATCTTAACACTGCTTCCCAGGCGGGCCCTGTTACGCTCGGTTTCGCACACAAGCATGCACTTTGTCTTCGATGCATTCATCACCAGTCCAACTTTTGTTGCTTCACGTTTCAGGCGGGTGTACAGTTCTGCCACCTTTGCAAATGTTCGGCCGACAATGTCCATGTCATCCGCTAAACAAATATATACTATATATAATAGCCCTGTTTGTCTGTCCGGTGACTAGCCAACCAGACGCAGCACGCGGGGAAATTCTCACAAAAAATAAAATATTTGACACTTCAAATCTTTTTTACTATCAGATGCAGAAAACAAAACCAGTGACAACCTTAGACAACCAGACACAGCATTTGGTGAAAAAAATCACAGACAACAGACGTTGGAAATTTTTTTTTTTTTAGTGCATGAATTAATGAACCGTTTATATTGAGAAAAAAACCCTTGCCATGGGCGCTACAGCGTCCACGAATAAACTAGTTGACTAGATTTGTTGAAAATCTTACCTCGGCTCTCCGCATGACACCTTCTAGTGCAGGCTTGCCCAACCTTTTCAAGCCACGGGCCAATTTTCAGAATAACCACTTGCTGGCGGGCCAGAAAATATTCGGAACATTTTTTTTATTTTTCGGGTACTTATTCAAAAGGACGTATGTGATTTCGTAAACAAAGATTCAAACGTGGATTTATCCAATCTGATAGCACTCCCACGCAAACCATCACCACAGACAAGTAGGGAAAGCCTTCGGATGCCTGTTGATGGTGTTGATTTTGCATACGTCCTTTTGAATAAGTACCCGAGATTTTCAAAATTATCAATGCATTTTTTTTTCAGAGCGGCTGGATTTATTGAAGAAAACCAAACACGATTTTATTGCATTTGAAATTTTTTTTTGTGTAGGGAAAGACGGCTTTGGCAGGTTTTGTTCTATTATTGGCCCGGGGGCTTTTGTCGACAAAATTTTATGAAATTTCGCCACCATATCCTTTGATATGCAAAGAACGTTTAGGCCAAGTTTGAGCCTAGTCAGTCATTAAAACCCCTGCCAATAATAGAACAAAACCTGCCAAAGCCGTCATTCCCCCTACTTATTTCCTTTTTCTTTTCATGTAACAGTTCTTTTGGTTGAGAATAGAGAAACATGGAATTGCTGACTACTTCCCTATACTCAACGAATATTGATTTCACAATCAGTGATCAAAATTTGCAAGCAGATAAAGGAAATCAATTTTAACTGTTTTCATTCTTGATAGGAGCTGTTCACATAGATATGTACTTCTTGAAAAAGAAATTATCTTACGAGAGATATGTCTTTCTTAAATTTAGATTTGAGTTCGTTGTTACGTTGGAGGTCAATTATCTCCATTTGAAACATTGAGGAACTGTTTTCTCGTGAACAAATAGGCTTAAACATTTCTGTTGAAGAGCTTCGTGTTCACCAGCATAATTAACAAATTTACATCAACTGTTTTCTAAAAGGTTGCCAAATTGTTAATTTTGTTTCAAGCTCCTTCATACAGGTTTTCACAGCTTTTCTCAGGTCTATTCTGGTATTCGTTTCCTTCATTGGGATCAAAGCTACTAATACCTCTGTGATTTGAAAACGATCATTAATGGGGCCTATCACAAATTACAAATTAGCCTAGTCCTAGTGTTGGGTGGGACTTTAAACAAATGTGACCCGACTGACCGAGCGTCTGTTCTGGCATCCAGCGGCTGAGTATGAAATGCTATTCCCCGGAAGCTATACCTAAGATGGCAGCCCCATCCCGGTGGATAGGGAACCTTGGGCCAACAACCTACTGTTCCCGAAACATCAATTTGTTCGAGAATCCGATAATGAAAGAATGCGGACTGATTTTACGGCGACGACTCTTAGCGCGAAACAACGGACAAGAATAGGAACATGGAACGTTTTAACCCTATCCCAGCAGGGTAAATTGGCACAACTTGCCAATGAGGCACGCCGCATGAAGCTTGAGATCCTGGGACTGAGTGAAGTCCGTTGGCCAAACTTTGGAGAACACAGAACGCCGTCGGGACAAGTTCTGCTATACTCTGGTTTACGAGGTGAACACGCTCCCCGGCATCGCGGAGTTGGCTTCCTACTAAGCGCTCAGGCACACTCTGCGCTTATGAAGTGGGAACCTATAAGTGAAAGGCTAATCGTTGCCAGGTTTAGAACACGGGTCCGAAACCTTACTATAATCCAATGTTATGGGCCAACCGATGCTGCCGACCTGCAAGACAAAGAGGACTTCTACAGTCAACTCAATGCCGTCGTAGATAGAATTCCGAAGGGTGATATCAAGCTCTGTTTGGGCGACTTCAATGTGAAGATCGGACCCGACAACTCGAACCATGATCACATTATGGGACGCCATGGTCTCGGAGAAATGAGCGAAAACGGAGAGCTGTTAGCAAAATTTTGTGGTAATAACGACATGGTAATCGGGGGATCGCTCTTCCCTCATCGACCGGTTCACAAGGTCACGTGGGTCTCCCGTGACGGCTTTACAGAAAATCAAATCGACCACATCTGCATCAGCCGAAAATGGAAACGGAGCCTTCTTGATGTACGGAATAAACGTAGTGCCGATATCGCATCTGATCATCACCTCCTCATCGGCGAAATACGCCTGCGCATTGCGCGGATTCCTCGGCAGGAGGAAAGAGTTGGACGACGATTCAACACACGCCGACTGGAAGAAGCCACGGTGAAACGGTCCTTCGTTGAAGCACTGGAGACGCGTGTTGCAGATATTCCGGAAGGTGGCAGCGTGGAAGACCAATGGACCGCCATCAAGAATGCCTTCATCGCCACCAGCGAGAACAATCTGGGTGAACTACGCACCCATGTTTCCAATGGATCACCGATGAGATCTGGAGGAAGATAGAGGAGCGAAGAGAAGCCAAAGCCGCGATTGATCGATCGAAAACCAGAGGAGCCAAAGTCTTAGCCCGTCAACGATATGCGGCTCTTGAGAAAGAAGTAAAACCTCATGTCGACGGGACAAACGAGAGTGGGCAGACTCTCTGGCCGACGAAGGAGAGAGAGAGCCGCCGCAACCGAGGACTTTCGAATCCTCTACGATATCTCACGACGCTTAAGCGGGGCGAAGATGAATGCAATAATGCCTGTGAAAGACGCGAATGATCAGTTATTGACCGACCCAACTGACCAGCTGAAACGCTGGTTCGAGCACTTCGAATAACTTTTTCAAGTGCCAGCCAGGCCATCACCACCTCGGCATGATCTGCCAAGGATCCGACGTATAACACGCGTCAATACCGAAGCTCCATCACTGCTAGAGATTCAAACAGCCATCCAAAGCATGAAATCGAATAAAGCCCCAGGGGTCGACCGCATATCAGCCGAGATGCTCAAAGCTGACCCCATGACATCCGCATCGTTTATTTCGTAATATCTGGGACACCGCAACTTTCCCGGTCGACTGGATGCAAGGTATCTTAGTGAAGGTGCCCAAAAAGGGTGACCTGACTGTATGCGATAACTTGGGAGGCATTATGTTGATGTGTACCGTTCTCAAAGTCCTGTGCAAAAGGAGCTCGGATTCAAGAGAAAATCGATGCGACTCTCCGGATCCGTAAGATCCTGTGTGGACCATATTGTCACGCTCCACATCAATTTGGAGCAGCTCAATCAGTTCCAAGAGTCTCTTTACTTGGTATTCATTGACTACGAAAAAGCTTTCGACCGTCTCAATCACGAGAATATGTGGGGCGCCCTGAGACGCAAGGGGGTTCCTGAGAAAATCATCGGCCTCATCGAAGCACAGTACGAGGCCTTTTCGTGTAGAGTGCTGCATAATGGGGTCCTGTCCACCCTATCCGGTTCATAGCTGGTGTGAGACAAGGATGTATTCTATCCCAATTACTGTTTCTCCTCGTTATCGATGAGATTCTGGTAGGTGTGATTGACCGTGAACCAAACCGCGGGCTGTTATGGCAGCCTATAACCATCGAGCATCTAAACGACTTCGAATTGGCTGATGACGTTGCACTCCTCGCGCAACGGCGCTCTGATATGCAGAGTAAGCTCAACGACCTTGCCGAGCGCTCCTCTTCGGCAGGTTTAGTCATCAACGTCAACAAAACCAAATCGTTGGATGTAAACACGGTGACTCCTCCCAGTTTCACAGTAGCCGGGCAACCAGTGGAGAATGTTGAAAGCTTCCAATATCTTGGTAGCCAAATGGCGTCGGACGGCGGTACCAAGATCGACATAGGCGCACGGATCAAGAAAGCAAGGGCTGCCTTTGCGAGTTTAAGAAATATCTGGAAAAACAGGCAGATAAGTGAACGCACCAAAATACGAATTTTCAACTCTAACGTGAAATCTGTGCTGTTATACGGTAGCGAAACATGGTGTGTATCAGTGGAGAACACTCAACGGCTGCAGGTGTTCATTAACAGATGCCTGCGGTATATAATTCGGGTCTGGTGGCCTCACAACTGGATCTCAAACAATGAGCTCCATCGTCGTTGTCACCAGAGGCCGATAGCAACAGAAATTCGGGATCGGAAGTGGGGCTGGGTCGGCCATACTCTACGTAGGGGCGGAAACGAAATCTGTAAACAAGCATTAGACTGGAACCCAGCGGGACATCGCAGCAGAGGCAGACCCAGAGGCTCATGGCGGCGAAGCCTCAATAAAGAAATAAAAGAAGTCGACCGAAATCTAACCTGGCAACAGGTTAAAGCGATAACCGGGCAACGCTCAGGATGGAGATCCTTCAAGTCGGCCCTTTGCACCACCGGAGGTGTACAGGATCCATAAGTAAGCAAAAAATCACAAATTACGTAACGCTGAAAGGGGTGGGAAGGGGTCAGGCCAGCGTTACGGTTTATACAAAAAAAAAACTGATTAATCCACCTAGCGGTCATGGTGCCTTTCTCGTGCAAATAAAAAAAATATTTTGTCTATAGCTTCCGAGCCCATAGTCCGATCTGGCCAATTTTCAATAGGAAACAATGGGACAAAATTCGGCGTCGAATGCAGTTTGTTGCAAATCGGTTGAGGATAAGTGCCCGAAAAATCACCAAATTTAGCGTTACGCAATTTTAGAAAGAATTAAACTCCACTTATAAAGACACCTACCTGTGTCTTGTTTTTACATTCAGTATTTTCATCGACGCAAGCAGGTGGCTTTTTCAAATAACGTAGTTTTCAAATCGAAAACTTTTACTCTTGACCGTGCTTCACGACAAACTAATACTACTGAAGGAGGCTTTTCCTTAAGGTACACGATATCACCTACAGCCGATAAGCCTTTCATAACAAGTTCTCCCGTTCTGGAAAGGTCTATCCGTGTTACCAAATTCTCATTAACAGCAAAACTGGCCGAATTGCAAAACAGCAAAACTGGCATTATCCGACTTCGTGCTTGCCAAGATTTATTTTTTTATTCAGTAGTTACCTACAGAATTTTTTAATAAACTAGCAGACTCGTCGAACTTTGCCTAATAAGTACAATACATTTATTTTGTATTCACAAATTAATCAAACGTTGCTCTGCATTTCGATTTCATTTTGGCAGAGCAACGTCAAAACTTCAAAACATGCCAAATTGGGTTCCATTTGCTTGATTAATTCTCGAGTTATGCAGAAATGTGTTTCATATGTATGGGAGTCCCCCTTCAAGAACAGGATGGGGTCTGGAACCATCTTAAGAACCTTCCCCGGCTTCAAAACCCCTGCATAAACATTTTCATGCCGATCGGTTATGGAACGTACACACGGTCAAGCAGTTTGACCAACATTGACTCCACCTCTCGTTTATTCAAGCATCCATCAAGTTTTACCAACAGCGGCACGAACAATCAATTTATTCGACCAACAATATCACACACGGACGACCGAAGCGCCAACTTGAGCACCAACCATCAAAAAATATATGGGGGTTTGTGCAACTTCACTACTCAAATGTGCAACAAATGCTCAAACGCGTTCGGCGAACCTTGACTCCACCCCTGACAACTCAAACCAAAATCAAACCGTTTTAATTTTTTCCAACCGAGCCGCCAACTGTCAAATTGTTGTTCAAACAACTTCACACACGTTCAAACAAAGCAGTAACCGAAGCGTTTTCTTGGGGGCGGAGTTAATGTTCGTCAAACTGCTTGACTGGTGTGTACGTTGCATTAAGTAGTTTCCGAATCTAAAGCTATAGATAATAAAAAGCAGCTTCTCGAGCAAGATAGAAAAGCTTGCAGGTCGGTTATGAAGTATTTTTTCTTATACGCCGCGGGCCCCAATAAAGTATGCCGAGGGCCGCATCCGGCCGGTATCAACTTGCCTCAGTCCCCGGCGCGATTCAAACGAACTGGAGTGTTCGCCCGAAATCTTCACACAGTTTTGCACACCATCCACCGTTGCTTTGATCAGTCTGGTAAGCATCACAGAGAAGTTGTTCTCGTCCATAATTTTCCATAGCTCTATGCGGTCTATACTGTCGCATGTTGCCTTGATATCAATGAACAAATGGTGCCTTGGGACCTGATATTCACGGCATTTTTGAAGGATTTGCCGTCCAGTAAAAATCTGCTCCGTTGTCTAGCGGCCGTCAACGAAGCCGGCTTGATAACTTCCCACGAACTCATTAACTAATGGTGACAGACGACGGAAGATGATCTGGGATATCACTTTATAGGCGTCTTTGAGGATGGTGATCACTCGAAAGTTCTCACACTTCAGCTTGTCCCTTTTCTTATAGATGGGGAATATAACCCCTTCCTTCCACTCCTCCGGTAGCTTTTCAGTTTCCCAAATTCTGACCACCGTCGTCGGAGGTATCAATGGGTCAAATGGGGGTGAGAATGGGTCACTGTTTCAACTATGTACTTGGAATGCTTGTAGAATGGATTGAATGTATCTGAGAGCAAGAAGACTAAAATATAAGAGACCTTTTGCTCTACGACCTCCAGGCTGCCGGTGAGAGCGATGACCCATTCTGACCCCCCAGATAGAGTTTCCATCCCGGGACATCCCGGGACAAAAAATCCGGGGATTTAGGACAACTCGGGATTTCCCGATTCCCGGGATATTATTTTTGAAATCCCGAAAATCCCGGGATACCCGGGACAAAAAATACTGTTTCATTTCCGGTTCGCAAACAGTGTAACGCGAAACCCAACTTAGGTGATAAACTCATATCATATTTTTATACCTCCCATCAGACATGATTTTTTTCCCAAGTTCGTTTATTTGGCAGGCTTAGGCATGTGGGGCCCTCCTTAGCCGTGTGGTAAGATGCGCGGCTACAAAGCAAGACCATGCTGAGGGTGGCTGGGTTCGATTCCCGGTGCCCGGTCTAGGCAATTTTCGGATTGGAAATTGTCTCGACTACCCTGGGCATACAAGTATCATCGTGTTAGCCTCATGATATACGAATGCAGAAATGGTATCCTGGCTTAGAAACCTCGCAGTTAATAACTGCGGAAGTGCTTAATGAACACTAAGCTGCGAGGCGGCAATGTCCCAGTGTGGGGATGTAATGCCAATGAAGAAGAAGAAGAAGAAGGCATGTATACGGAGCCAAGGTTCTTTGTGATGCACAATCGATATCATCTTATTAATAAATTAGTAAGAGAGGAACATACATGAAAATGTCAGAGATAGTTAATAGAACACTTTCACAAAAAATATTAGATTCACCTATACCACTCAATGGAAGGCTACTAATTGATACTTTTTCCAGCAGCTACAGCTCTCTATTAATTAAACGACAAGTATCTTCAGTACAAGATCAGCTACATCTATTTGGCGCTGGCTTCCTACCCATCGCCCGTCTACAGCGGGGTAGTGTACACTAGCTAATATTCGCCTTGCTAATCTCCTCGCGCCGCCCAACATTGAGTGAGTCTTCCTAAGCTTGTTGCCTCCAAAACAATTCTTGATTCAATTCATGTTCTTCCAATCGACTTTCGTACAACAAACTTTCCAGCACATGCGCAAGTACAAGTGGTCCAACCCCGCTCTGTCTATTTTTTTTGGTGTATCGCTTCGATCAAAATCAACTCTGGCCAACAGGCTGCAATCAATTTGTCCAATTCTCGGCTTCTGTCAAAATTGTATACCAACTTTAATCGCGTAATCTATTAACCCCACTATCGTTAAATTATCGAGTTAACTTACGTTAAATTATCGAACTCCGATAATAATTGAGTTGATTAATCTTTATCGCAGCAAGCGATTACGTTGAACACAATTAACTTTATCGGTGATAACGATAAATTAACGATTAATATCAAGATTAGGAAGCGATCTGTTCAAGATTAGGAAGAGCTGCAGCTCTTGGCAAAAGTATCAATTAGTAGCCTGCCATGGGTTAGAGCAGTGGTCCCCAGCATGCTTACTGTCAAGGGCCGCACAGATGTTTTGAGCTGTTGAAGCGGGCCGCAGTAAACTGGCAAGATTTGTTTTTCAGTTTATATTGCGTATTATAGAATATTGAATATTTGAACGAACTATGTTATTTCTGTGAATCTTTTTCAAATAAAGTATGTATTTGTAAGGACATTTCATTGTCCAGATTTTATTGCCGTTGCTGGCTTTTCGTCTATATAACCGTTTTCCGTATTCGTAACGGAATTCCGGTCGAGACTCAGGGCAGAATCCTTTCGGAATATGTTCGAAATTTCAAATACAGTCCATTTAAAATTCTGTTTTAGATTCTGAAAAGAATCTGATTGAAGGTTCTGAACATAATCTGTTTGTGATTCTGAAGAAAATTCGTTTGGTATTCTGAACAGAATCCAATGTTGATATTCAACGTATTTTCTGGAGGTAATAATCCACCAAATTTCAGTTTAATTCCGTCAAAAGCTAACTTATTTTGAAAAATAAAAGTATTCTTATTACGGAGCAGTTGTTGACAATATTGTTTTTACCTGTAGTACAATCTTGAGTTCCCCTTCAAATCTACGATTAAATATATTTTTTTTATTTACCTCGAATTATAATTTCTGTCGGCCTACATATCAACTAAGTAAATGGAATTAATTTCATGAATCATTATGTAAAGCTATTCACGATTATAAATCGTTCTTCAACATCATAGGGATTTTGACAGGTTCCCGAGTACACGACATTTTCCTGTCATATAATGCTTATCAATGGGTCACATGTAGTATGTTTTCAGAAAACCTTCGCGGGCCGCAGGAAAATATACTCTAGTATTGTGTTTTCTTTGTGAGGGGTTCCCATATATCCAAAAGGTTATGGGCCCAGTACGATTCTACTACGCATCTTCTATCTTTCGTCACTGGGGTATTGAATCCAATCCCAGCAACTGTCTAAACCCAATGCATATTCAAAATAATGCAAACAGTCAAGCCGACTTCAACCGCCAGCCAACCCTTCTCTCGGACTCGGCGATCATATATTCCAAAAGGGTACTCTACCTTCCGAGGAAAACGCGACTATTATTTGCTTCTTGAAGTCGTTTTTTTTTAAAGAATTGATTCAAATTGAATTCAGTTCCAATTTGAAATCTGTATTGTCTGACCCTTCTAAAATATGAACTTTACCCCTGAACATTGAATAAAATCGTTTAAATAAAATAAGTTCTCTAAGGAAACATCGAAAAATCCCGGGATCCCGGGATTTCCCGGAATATACGAACAAGTTCATCCCGAATCCCGGGACAACGAAAATGTCCGGGAAATGGAAACTCTACCCCAGACCCATTGTCACCCCCGATGGCGGTATCAGTTTGTGCAAGCAAGTGGCCAGCTTTTCGGGCCCGTTTTGATGAGCTCAGCTCTGATACCATCCTTACCAGCTGCTTCATTGGTATCTAGCTGTTGGATGGTATCCTTAGCTTCCCTCAATGTGGGGGCTGGTTGGCTTCCATCGTCCGCTGAACTGACAAACAGACAACACATGGAACATTTCGCGACAAAATTCATCGTCACGCAGACACTAACCACATTTGATATTTAAATCGACTTGGGCAAATCACTAACCAGATGGCGGTAGTAAGCAAACGTTATACTCGAACAAAACTGATTGTAGCGTTACGGTCGGTCAACTTATGATTATTTGAATTGACCGATAATTCAGTGGACAATGGATTAATCTCAAGTGGTATGTCTGTTTCTCTGTGATTGCCGCATCCTACCGCACGGCTAAGGTGGGCACCTGCTAAAATATCCTGCGTAAAAAACCTTATCGCTCCTTCGAATAACGGAAAACTTTATCAATCGGCGGCAGTCTTCAAGGTGCAACATGTGTGAGATGTTCACGTAAGTTTTTGCACCTAACTCATTATTATTAGTGTATCTGATGTACGAGAAAGGCACACAGGTGGATCAATCAGGTTTTTATAAGAAATGTTTTATAAGAAATGTTTTTTCAAACCCTCTCAAATTAAAAAAAATGTTCAGAAACCCCCCAGACCAATTTTCTGGCTACGCCACTAATTTCAACTAAACAACGTCACACAAGTGAGGATAGGAAGTCTTGAAGTGTAACAACTCTTAATTGAAGAGAGGTTATACAAACTGTTCGATTTCTCATTAATTTGGAATATTTGTAAGGATCTGTTCAATCCTTACTGGCCATTATCTTATCTTAAAGGCTCCCTCGATATATTTGTAATAAATTCCGCGACAAGACAATAAAAATGAAAACTGATTTCGTTATCATGTATTTTTTTTGGTAGCAAAGTCATTTACATGAAAACTTGGATAACAATTTCATTTCAAAAATGTGTATGCAGTTCCCAACAAAGGTTCAAATGATAACGCTTTTTAATTCTTACTTTTAATGCCCCTGATGTTGGATAATGGTTTGCGTTTCACTTTGAAGAACCCTTAACATCTTTTTATTTAAAGAAAATAAGAAATTGAAAAAAAACGAATAATAGAACTGATCTCCCGGATGCGGATGTTAATCCCGGACACGTCCTTCATTCCGAATACTAGCGCTTCCAATCTTACAAATGCCCATTTTTATTATTTTAGTCTCGAGCATGAAAAATACAAATGAATTCTGTAATCTGTAGACTGTTTGGTGTGAAAACGGCTTATGAAGCTTATTGTTCAGAATATGAATCCTGTTCGAAATTTGAATCAAAATTATACCTAGGGACACGGCAGGTATTTCCGTCCATCGTCGTAGGGGCTAAAACTAACGAAAACAACGTACATTTGCTAGAAATCCACTATAGCAGAACGTTTCTCCTGAGCTTACGATTTGGTACGTATAAGTTTTACAAAAAAAACGTCTCTTTTATTGGTTTTCGAGACTATGACGAACAGACGAAAATACCTGCCGTGTCCCTATCAAGAGTTTGCTTCAACACAAGTGAAACGAAACAACAGAACTGGGAGCAGAATGACATGCGGAGGTTTTCCACAATTCTAATGCAATCGAGTCCAGCACAAAATTTGTGCTTAATCCTCCAGTGGTCATCATATTTTAAATAATACTTACCATGGTTCATTACATTTCGAAAGAAACACACAAAAAAGTTTCGGATACCTTCTTCAATCAAAAAACGCATAGCAGTTTAATTTTTCATAAATAAATTATAGTTTTTATTTTTCGTAATTTGTTCATTTTCTTTTCTGTACTCGCGTGCTTCTCTCATATAGTATTTTAAAATTTTCTCGTATTTGCTCACAGTTTCCCCTCTCTAGTTCTTTGCTTACTGGTTTGTTTGCTTTTTTTCTTTCTGTTTGTGTATCGCATAGTGCTAGTAGGATGTGGCGAGCGTCTGACTTTGTGGTAATGACTTAGCGACTACTATAGTTACAATTCTCTTCGGCCCTTATCAACTTCACCAATGCAATCGCCCTCCTGCTGGTTTGCTGGTTTTGCTTCGAGGTCTTTGCTTCATAATTGTTTTTTTTCCCTATTGCTCACCTATATGTACAGCGGATTTTAATGTAAATGCATGTGTGAGACTGTGTGTGAGTGACTATTCAACAATTTACGAGGGTCAGAATCCGTCGCTTTTTTATAATTTATAATCTTACATTTTAAACTAAATCGAAAAGAGCGAGTTATTTTGTTCGTATTTCTTAGTTAGTTTGCATCTTAGTTTGTATCTTTGTCATGGATAGATTTGTTATGCAAAGGTTTTTTTTGTTTTGTGTGTTTGCTAACATTTTCTTCTGTTTTGTTTTTGTAAGTCGTAGTTCGGTTGGTTTCTGGAATATGTACATAATTTGATAATTGCTAGAATTTTAAAAATTTCTATATTTACATACAAGACTCTGTTACTTAAATACTAGTATCTTCAACTGGTAGCTTCCGTTTGCAACTCTTCTATTCCGCGCTAATTTGAGTTTTTTTTTCGATGAGGTAATAAAAACAACACAACAAAATAGCTTTATACTGGTTTTGAATTTGTTCTTTTCAGCATATTCCATATAATTCTCTTAATAGGAAACCTAACCATCCACCAATATGGAGGAACTCGTTTGTTTATGTTTGTGTCAAACATGGCAACTGCAACATTTCAGAACTGCACAGATTCGAAAAGTCCGGATGAAATCATACAAGGTGGGCGATTTGTTCAAGACTGTGGATAATCATCAGCGCTAATTTGTTTCGGTTAACGAGATTCGTGACTGCTCCACCTGAACCACCGGGGGATTGGGGATCAGAGAAAAAATGTAAATCATTTCAGTTCCGGAGAGTGTGGTAGCACTAATTTATGGCTCGAGTTGCTTGTTTTGATTAACTGCTAACATGGTTTCTAACTGGCAATAGTTGCAGCTCTCTTGAATCCATTAATTCTTTTCGGGGTGTGTTGAATTTAAACTCTTTTCCGATTCGATTGCTCTGCGAGCGGAACGAAATTTGTTTCAACGTTAATTCACTTCACTCGCCAGAGCGTTGCGTCGATCGAGCGGATGGTTTTCAATTAAATTTCCATACGAAATCACTTAACATTCTCGCTGCGTCTAATTTTTGTGTTTTGTTTCGACTTCTACCCGCATACCAAGTCGTCACTCATGCAGCGAAGTACGCACGTCCGTTTCCATTCTTAAGGGCAATCAACTCGAATGCTGAACATGGAGGCAACAATAGCTTTTGGAAATCAACCAATTTTTTATTCTCATACAATGGTAATTGCATTGCTAGACATTCAGTGACAGCAGTTTTGTACACCTGAAATAAATTGGCTCTGAACCATTTCACCTTAACTTGGTATTATCAATCGAAGTGCAGTGTTCGACTGGAGAACTTCGATAGACAGGAAAAGGCAAATTGCTTCTCTCATTAATCGCATTTTTCCCGCCCGTATTTTTCGTTTTGTGAATTAAAACAAATTTCCAGCATTTCGTTTCTTATGTTTTGGAAACCAACAAAGAAGAGAAAAAACGGTTCGTATTTTAAGCATGGTTAAATCTATTAGCGAGCTCCAGTGCATAGGCAATAGGGTGGTCCAGCGTCCGGATTTGGCGTTCTTCTAGAACTCAGGCGTGAAGAATCAGATTAAATCTTTATTCCCTCGCTGGCTCCCTGGATATCTTTTCAGAGTTTGATCAGAACAAAAGGAATTATAAAAGAACGAGAAGCAAAATATAAGAAAAAACTGAAAAACGCTTTCAATCATCAACCGTAATGGAAGATTGATTCTGAAGAGATTAGAATTAGTTTCTCTTCGTTGGGTCTTTCGTTATTTCTGTGACTTTTGCCGGAGTGAGTGTGAGGAACATCGGCCAGAAATGCTAAACGTGAGTGGGAAATTTTCCTTTGTGACTAGAATTTCAACGTTTTGTTAATGGTTGAGAACGCAGCTCGGAACCGTTCTTCCAGAGGGAATGTCATATTTCACTGTGCGTCTTACGGTTTTAGGAAGAACGCATCCGTGGCAATAAAACTATGTTCAAGCCTGAATGAGGGAAGCATGGGACGAAGCAGGGGCGTATAGGTTAGAAGTTCATTTATGTTGTATTTTTATGTCTCTGTTCCTTCTCCGGTTGGAGTGTGGATGAGACTCTTGTTGGAAGAAGTAGGGCAGAATTTTATGATTTAGTTTGTTCCTAGGGGGCCTTTCAAAGTTTGTGCATCAGAAACACAATTCAAATCAAGTTAAAAGTAGTTTGAAAACTTGCCATAGCCAAAACTATTCTAATATGATTTTTTGAGAAAATCTCAAAGTTTTACTTCAACACATACCCAAAACGAACAAAATTGATTCAAGAGAGCCAAATTCTACGTAAAATTACCACTGAAACGGACCTTCTATTAGTGAGAGCATTTATGTCTTAGTGTATTTGGTGTACAAGTGAGTTAGGACTGAGTGATTTCTAGTATTTTGCAGATAATGTCATGGCGTAACTACAATCTGTGAGTTGACTGTTTACAGTGCGGATTTTTCTTTAGTGCTTGAGAGTACTTTTCTCCTGCTTCAACGATAAAAATAATTAACTAACCTGTATTTAAGTAATCGTTATGCCCACATGGCCTGTGGCAGTCTTCTATCATTGAAATTGTTCTTCTGTTCGTGTCCAATCGTGTTGGACTTATCACCCTTGCCGTTGCCGCTACCGCTGCTGGCCGCGCCTCCGTTGATCGGCTTTCTACTGCTGTTGTTGAAACTACTGCTGCTATTGCCGTTCAAGTTGTTCGAAGCACTGGAATTGCTGTGGAAACCGCCGACGGTGTCCGCCTTGCCCATGAAGGCCGTAGACAAAATGTTCGGAGGTCCACCGTTCGGGATTGGCGGCGGCGGTCCTCCGTGGTTGGATGCGATCGAGTGCGAACACTCGCTCGAACCCCGCGACGACGTCGAGTACTTGCTGCTGGAGGTGCATTCGAACGTTTCCCCCGCGATCCTCTCGCAGCTGGTGTTGTACGTCTCGTGCGTTGTGTCCAGCAGACAGTTGGAAGGAACCGCGTACTCGTGTTGCCTCTCAGCTGTCACTTTTCGACTGAAGTCGTTCAGCCGCCTTTCGTGTTGCGTTGTGTTATATTTACAATTACTAACGGTATCATAATTATCACAGTTTCTCGGGCAGTTGCCTCCGATGGTGGCATAGCTGTGGCTCTCCAGCCGCCCATGTCCTGGAGCCGGAAGCGTACCACCACGCCCTAAGCCCGGTGCCGCAGCCAGTCCACCTCCCCGCCCAGTTGTGGCGGTGTTGTACTCGTTGGCCGTAGCGTAGATGTTGATCGCCGACCTCTTGTTCAAACAGTTGCTCTTTTTTACGTGAGGAAGCGCAATTCTGAGCTTCTGCCAAAACTTCTTGTCATCCCACTCGATGCAGGTGTTTGTACGAAGGTACAGCCTCATATCGGCGTCCAGATCACGTTGCGGAAGGTCTCCGTATAGGATGATAATCAGCTTTCGGCGCCTCTTAAGCACTTCGTGGATGGCTCCTTTGAACTCAAATCGGGACCACTCGTTATAGAGGAAGTTCTTCGAGAGCACTAAAATGGCACGCTTTGAACTTTCGACCGCTTCCACGATGGTATCGGCGATGTAGGTGTTGATGTTGAAATCTCGGTAGTGTAAGCACAGCCGAAATCCGATGTCGTTTTCCAGAGTCGAAGCTAGAACCTGGTTCACAAAGTGCTCATCTTGCAGCGAATTGATTATGTACGCATCATACAAACGGTCTTTGTCATACTCGTTGACGAATGTCCCGGACTTGTAGCACAACGATCCAAAGCAGCTGCTGTGAGCCCAAACCTTCAGTTCCTTTCGGTAGCAGAACATTCCGAAGATCAGCCCAAAGAATCCGACGAACGCACAAGTAGCCACCAAAAGCAGCGGCAGCATGTCTTCAATTTCCTGCGTATGAACAATCGAACTCATGCCTTCCCCCCGGAACGTACACTTGGTGCCATTCTTCTCCTTCAGAATACTCGTCAAATTATTGTACACACAACTGATTTCATTGGCATCGATTATCTTCTCCGTATTTGATTGCAAATAAATTCTCAGTTTGTTCAAAAAACTACAATCACAAGTCCACATATTATTCGCCAGCGAAATTTCCACTAAATAAGGATTCGATGCCAGTTGCCACACTTCAAAGCTCGAGATACGGTTCCCATCCAAACGCAACACTTCCAATTTTCTCAGTTCCGAAAACGTGTGATCTTCAATGTAGGAGATCTTATTCCCCTGCAGATACAACTCCCGCAATCCCTCCAACGCACTAAACTCATTTCCGTACAACTTCTGAATGTTATTATGTTCCAAATGCAGAATCATCATCCTCTTCAGTCCGATGAACGTCGTGTTGTAAATTATCTCGATATTGGAATGATTCGCGTACAGCACTTTCAAATTCTTCCTCCCGATAAAACTATGCCCGGACAGTTCCACCAAATTGTTCCCATCCAAATACACCTCGGTCGTGTCCATCGGAATATTGTTCGGAATGTCGGTATAGCCCGCGGCCGAGCAGTCCACCACGTTGGTCGACCAACTGTTGTCGTGATAGCACTGGCACTTGTTCGGGCATGTCATCTCGCAGTCGCACGCGTCAAACTCGCAGCAGTGGCACAAGGCGAAGCAGTGCGTCTGATAGTTGCACAAGAAATGCTTCGGTTCGGCCTCAATCAGCGGAATGAACGCCCGCTCCCGATTGTACATCAGCTTGCAGTACACCGTTTCTATGTCGTTAATCGTCGGATATTGGCGCGAAGTCACGTGGTTAATCTTCTGCAGCCAGTCGATGTTGCAGTCGCACACGAACGGATTCCCACCGATGTAGAACTCCGGAAGCTGCTTATCACCCGGCACCGGTTGCAACCTCAGCGCCTTGATATCCAACCCGGTCAGCTGGTTCGCGTAGAGGTCCACCCGCGTCAGGTTCGTTTTGTGGATGAAGCAGTGCGGCTCCACGTGCATAATCTGATTATCGTTCAGGAACAAAAACTCGATACTGTTCGGAATGGACGTGGGGGTTACTTTCGTAATCCGATTGAAACTAGCATCGAGGGTCTGCAGGTACAGCTGATTGTCCATCCCGAAGCGGTTGCCCAGCTCGGCCAGCTCGTTTTTATGCAAATCGAGCCACTGCAGGTGGATGGGAATTTGCGAGTAATCAAAGTGCTCGAGCCGATTGTCGGATATATTTAGCCACACCAGGTTGGGCATTTTGGTGAACAGGCCGTCAATGTCGGTGAGCAAATTTCCATCCAAACGAATCGCCTGCACGCTAAAAGCTGACTCGAAAGCACCCGATTCAATGTTTTGGATTTTGTTGCGGGCGAGGTTCAAAATTTGCAGGCTGGGCAGGTCCTTGAATGCTTTCCGGGTAATGTTTTCGATGTTGTTGCTGATAAGGCGGAGACCGTAGAGGTTGTTCATTCCACGGAATCCGGGCTCTTCAATGACGGTGATGGAGTTTTCGCCCAGATCAACGGTTCTGAGCAGTCGCATGTCTTTCAATGCGAGTGGGACTTGGGTCAGTTCGTTTCCATTTAGGTTGAGGTCCTGGAGAGAGCTGCAGTTGCGGAAAGCTTCCGGGTGGACTCCCGTCAGGACGTTGTTGTCGAGGGAAAGTAGCGACAATGCGTATAATCCGTTCAACGAATATGCATCAAGGTACTTGATTTTGTTGTGGGATAGCAACAGTGTGTGCAGATTGTTCATAGGGGAGAAAGTGTCAGCGGCGATATTTTCTAGCTGATTATGACGCAGATTCAGGATTTGGAGGGTGTATAAATCGGAGAAAATCTCCGATTCCAGTTTGGTTATTTTGTTGTTTGCGAGATTCAGTAGCACAAGTCGAATAAGTCCGGAGAATGTTTCTCGATTGACCCAAGCGGAGGTTAGTTGATTCATGGACAAATCCAGTGCTTGAAGGTGTTCCAGCTTGGAGAAAATATGTGGTGCCAAAACACTGATGGAGTTATTCTGCAGATAGATTTCCTGGACAGATTGAGCGGGATCTTTAAACAGATCCGTTGGCAACGCAACGATTTTGTTTGAACTCAAATCCAGTATCTGCAACTCTTTCAGCCCATTTAGAGCTTTATCGCCAACCATCGAAATTTCGTTATCGTGGATTTTTAGCAGCTTCAATCGTTTCAACATTCCAAATCCACTTGCAGGCAGCAACACGAAATGATTTTTCGAAACATCCAAGTCCTCCAAATCCAAATTGCAACTGACTGTACTAGCGTTTTGTCCAGCAATTTCTTCTTTCACCTTCTCCCGGAAGCCCAAATCGTTCACATCTTGCAGTCGATTCGAACTGATGTTCAAAGATCTCAATCCGTTCAGCGAACAGAACAAATGATCCGGAAGCGACCAAATATTGTTCATGCTGAAATCCAGCTGCTCCAAATTTTTCGAATGCACAAACACCTCCGGTTCGATCTCCAGATTCAGCTCCGGCCAGTTGATGTTGTGGGTCCGAAGGGTGAAATTCCTCAAATCGCTCAACCCTGCCAAAACATCGTTACCGAACTTGGCAATCTTGCAGTGCTCCATCGACAGGCTCTTGAGCCTAATCAGATGGGCAAACGATTTGGGCTGCAGTTTGCTCCGTGCCATAATAGCGTCGTTACAAATCACCGTTAGCGAAGCCGTATGCTCCGATGGTATCACACTAAAGTTTGTATTATCGAATTCACTGTTCACAGTTCTTAGATTGCACACCAGATCCACTTCATCGTCGGGCGTAACGCGGTACTTGCAGTCGTCCGGAGCATCGTACCGCAAATTCGATTCCACCGGACTAGTCGGGTAGTATCGTGCTTCGGCCGAGTCGTACTGCAGGCTGTAGTTGACCTGGACCGACAGCAGCAGGACCAGCAACAAGGCCGGCAACGCCACTAGTTCACTTTTTCGCGTAATAAGACTCATTTTGCCTCCTCCGTATTCTTCACGCTCCGTCACTTCTTTCCTCTGGTCGGAAATTGAACCACTTTTTTGCTTCTATCGGCTGCTTCAATCATTTAAGATAAATACACTTCATTTTTCAGACGCCTAGCGAGAAACTTTTTCCTCCTTCTCTTTTGCGCCAAAACACAAACTGAAGAGAACAAATTAAACATTAAAGAACTAGCGCAACAAGACCATTCGTCGAATGTGTTTTTATATCATACAAGTTCTCATCTTCGCCAATGTTTCATGTTTTCCCGCTATCTGCGTTAACCAATTTAGACACTTGTTAAATCTTCTGTACAACGATCAAATTATCCACAAAAGTTTGTACGATTCTCACATCACTTGCCAACTAGCTTCAGTAGTCCTTCATGTAAACCGAAATGAAACTGTTTTCGTTCGTCCTGGCTGCTCGTTGTCACAGTAAAAACGCGAATGTTGTACCGACGAACGCAAGAGCATCTTTCGTCATGAGCGTCTAAAGTTGTACTAAACTGTTCGCTGCCCGAGCTCACTTGTATATATGAGCTTCGCCATTCGCACCGTCCTCTCCGCTCTGCCGAAGACAGTCGAACTCTCTCCCAGCTCGTATGGGTCCAACCCGAACGCACCCGAACCCAACAGGATACTGTGCGTACAGCAGCGCAAAAGTCTCCACACGTTCGCTGGTAGTGGTGTCGTGTTTTTATTTGTCCGTGTTTGTTCTACGGCTTTTCCATCGAATTCTCTACACACTATGCTCGCTGTTCGACCACCTCACCACCGAGCTTCACTTCATTATTTTATTCTGATTTCTTCACCACTGACTGCCGCAAACTGCACTTAATTTTCATTTATGCTGATATAGTTCTACAGTTTTTTTCCCTCCCAACGCGCTCAATTCGAAATTAAAAACTCTCGCTCTCGCCGTGCCTCTCTTTCACGGCAAACTCGTGGCTCCTGTATTGTACAAACTTTTTCCCGTCCGTTCGATTCCACCCCGAAAAACGTTTAATCCTGCGACGAAGTTTGCTTCGCGTCGTTCTTCTTTCGCCTGCACCTTCTCGAAAGGAAGTCAGAAAACCGAAATCGTTTTGTTTCGAAAATTTCTACTGCATTGAGAATGCTGCCGTCGCTGCTGGTCCTACTGGTGTTACTCTCGGCTCGGCCGGGCCAGGGGGTCCTTTCGGCGCGCGGCACCGGTGGCTGTCGACTTTAATTACTGCACACCCGACTGCAACTCACAAGGGCCTGCGAAAAAATCGTCGGAGAGAGAGAGAGGAGAAAAGTTTTAAATTTATGTTCACAATCATTGTAAATTGCTGTTGCGAGGGAGAGCACACAGTCGTCTGAAGGAGTGCAAAAAATGGTAATGCACAGCGTAATGAATAGCAGGGATTCGAGTTTAATTATGCAAGAAAACAGAAATCGAACCAACCGACAGAGCGGTGGCGAGTAAAGTTTTTCATTTCCAGTGGCAAAAAATAAGGAATCATGAAAGGAAAGTGAAATGGGTACTCCGGGGAAGATTGTTGACCTCTGGTGATTATTGAAGAAGGGAAACCAGGCGGTAGATAAGTCTGTTCGGTCGAGAGATTTCAATCCAGTGAGTCAATATTGATTTCGGCGCTAGACTGTCTTGTTATTGTTGGTTGATTGGCAAGTTGATCGGATTGCTAAATTTGGATTATGAAGCGGATTTCGCAATAAAGAAGCTTTGGTGGAGATATTCTGAGAATAAATTGATTTTGAATTCGCATTTAAATAACGGTTGAAATGTTTTCTTTTCATTTAAGGGTCATTTTCTCACTAAGAAAGAAAAAGAAATAAATGCATTCCAACGATATTCGATTTCATTAATATACCGTTTTGACTCGAAGTCCGGACACCTAAGCACTGCTGAATTTTCAGTTCAATATTTCAAACGGAATTAAGTATTTGACACTGAGTGATAACACACCCTGTCAAGATTAACTTATCAAATTTGCTGTAGTGTACTGAAAATGACATTTTGTATGCACGAAATAGCTAATATTATCGAAAACATTGAACATCGCTTGCTTCGAAATCCGGACACAGTATAAGAGATGCTTCAAATACCGGACAATTTTGCTTCGAATTTCCGGACACTCCGAGTTTGGCCTATATTGATTCTCAAATAGCAAATTTAATCCGTTCAAAGACAACTAGGATATTGCATTCATATTTCTCGAATCACATAAATCCGTAAGGTAAGGTTTCTATACACATTTGTATGGAAATCTGGCATCCCCCCGTTGTGTGTACCATCCGAAGTTTCTGCTCCGAGATTGACCAGGACTACCAAAAAATTGCAATTGAATTGGGAATCTAATAATTTCATACAATCTCCCCCCTCTCCCCTTTCAAGGTAGAACGCTTTTTAGAAATTTGACATGTCTATGGTTAATGAAAAATTGTCTTCAAAACTACCTCTCAAATTCAACGTGGATAAGCTGCAATGGATTAAGAGAATCATTAGATGACCAAAATTCTTTTCTAATCAATGATACCAGAAATAAATATGATAGGGGGAATATAAATGAATGAGAAATAAATATGATAGGGGGAATTGTGCCGATTTCCATCTCACTGAATATATATTCATCTCATCGCGAAACAAAGAAATACGGTACCAAATTCGTCGATTCTTTTTTTTAGCCTGCGTGCTGCCTGCGGAAAAAATCACAAAAATAAGAAATAAATCAAATAATTTTTTTTTTTAATTTTTGATGGGATGAACATCGGAGAATTAAAATTATGCATTATCTTATCATTGTTAAGATATACTTCGAAATATAGACATTAGTGGTATTTATGTGTCTTTTGAAATCCGTTTCAGTTTGCTATTAGAAATCAAGAATTGAAAGGAGCGATTGAAATAATGAATTCATGCGGATTGATAAATCCGGGAATGTCCGAGAGATGTTGAGTTTTTTCTATTTGACGGGTGTCGTTCACAACGTGTTTTTTTTTTGTAAAAAATCTATTTCTACGAACTTGTTCATTTTTATTCTACAAAATGTGGATGGTTAAAAAAACTTTTGAAGACAACCTTTCACTAGAAACTGAAGGCAAGTTTTGCTACTTGTGTGCAATTAATAAAGTGATACCATTTACAATATATGTATGAGTATATATCGATAAGCTGAGAACAAGCAATGTTCCTTTTGGGGTGTAGCAACTCAAATCTAATGAAATTGTAACTATGCTTGCTCATTACGAATCATTTGATTTCCATTAACTTAACTGATAAACAGTTATTTAACATCATTCCAGCATGTCCGGCAATCGAAGCAATTGTAAAAACTTGCCTCGAAGTCCGGACATACAGAAAATGTAATAAAAATTATAAATCTATGAATTCCCAAGCAATTTCTCTAATTCATGCCAAAGAGTGCTATCATGATAAAATATAGAAAATATGAGCTTAGTTTTTCTAATGTTGAGTCTAAAGCTGCATTCTAAGAAAAACGAAATTCACCGTTGATTATGACATGCCTTCAACTTTTACCTCTAATTTTCAAGTTTTTACCACAGATCACTGATTACTTACATGTGTTAAAATGGTTTCAAGTCTAAGAATCGTTCCCTGCATTGATAACCCAAGAAATACTTGTTGAGATGGTAAATAAAGTCAAATAACAATTGAAGTGTCCGGCTTTCGAAGCGTCCGGCAATTCGAAGCAAAACGGTAGTCAAGTTTTAAAACAGAAACGATTTTGATAATAATTTGCACTCAATACGAATTCAACTGCAGATCGCAGTAAGCCATACTGATTTTCCATTTGTTGACACATTTCGTTAGTTCCGGCAGGTTTCGGCAAAGTTAAGAATAATTAGATTCGGCTGCAGATGTCTTCACTCCATTTAGCTTTTCAGGCAAAAAACAACTTAAAAATAATCTAAAGTTTTTTCCCAGGCGTTTGTCAGTTTTACTAAGGAGTTAATCTTAACGGAGTGCGCGTGATTGCAGTTTGTATACGGAGATATATTTTGGTTAAAAAATGCGCGGTTGTGTACATAATTGTATCAGAAAAAAACAGAATCATCCACCTAGCGGTGAGGATGGTTCAACACACCATTTTCTTCAGAACTTATGAACGCAATGGCCAATAGTGATTATATTCAATAGTGATCAACTACGATTTGTCCTGCGCCGAATACAAATTGTTGCGAGAAAATCGGTTAAGAATTACGATACGGAAAAGTTGCATACACACGAACAGACAGACATTTGTTCAGCTCGACAAACCGAGTCGATTGGTGAGATTGTTCAAACTATTTTATAGTAAGATATAATCTTGAAAACTCAATACGTTTGCAAAATCCGAAGGTTTGTTCATTGATCCATAATCCAATTCATAATACTAGCAAGAGCAGGCATGGCTGATTGTAGGCAACAGAGTATTTGTATTAATCGTGAAACTCCAGGCAGTCTGAAATGGAACTAACATTTGCTAACTTCTGTATGAAATCTAACTATAATACAGTCAGCTTTGTTATAAAGCATCATTGTCACAGCGAAGAATAAAATACTACAGAGAAGACCAAAACTATCAGACAAAACATTTTTGAGTACACAGGATTTTGTTTTTACACGATTTTTTTTCGAAAGCATCTTGCATACCGTCGTGCGGGGCTTCTTTTGATTCCGGGGGCTACTTTGGATTTTTAATTTTTTGAAAAAACTAAACGGAAAAAATACCAAATTTGTAACAGAAAGTTGCCGTCCAACTATCAACAAGACACCTGATTGGTGATAATGACAATTTTATAGTAATTTTCGTTATAATTCTTGTTTTAAAATGTCCAAAGTAGCCCCTTATTTTTCAAAAGAAGCCCCGCACGACGGTATACCCTTGTTTAAAGCAAGACAAGATTCAAAATGATAGCAAAGGAGGCAATTTGGGTTTTTAGTCATCAATCTTGTGTACACAAAAATGAATTTCTGTCTGTCTGACCCTTTTAGACTCGGAAACTACTGAACCGATCGGCGTAAATATTGGTATGCAGAGGTTTCTGGGGTCGGGAAAGTTTCTTAAGATGGTTTGAGACCGCTCTCCCCGTTGGAAAGAGGGGCTCCCATACAAATGAAACAGAAATTTCTGCATAACTCGAGAACTAATCAGAGAATAAATCAAGTTTAGGCGAAACAAATTTCGTCGCATCTGCTAGTAATACATATTTAAAACTGCGGTGTAAACTTGTGTAGAGGTGTTCGCCGATCAGAAAATCGTTTCAGCCAGCGGCAGCGTGAATCTGCGTGGCGATTTTTAATTACGTTCGTTTCTTGAAGATTTTTTTTCTGTATTTTTTGGGATATTTCTAGAGATTAGCGGGAGAAACTTTTGAATTTCGCCGGAAAATCTGATGTATTCCCCCAAAAATATAAAAATATTTATTTGGAAATTATTTTCGGATTTACCTCGGGAACTACTTGTGGGGAATAGGGCGAGTCTGAATAAAGCATTCGCACTTTTTTGGTTACATTGGTAGATAAAGTTGAACGTATGACTTATTTCATATTATAAATGTAGAAACAAGCTTAAATATTTTCAAATCACATGAAAAAATAAAAGATAACCAATTTGAAATTCAATTCCAGTTGACTGACAGGGAATAGATTGTTCAAAGGGTGACATAGAATATTAATGAAGATCATTCAGTTTTTATTTCTTGAGGCGGAAGGACGCTGATTGTTTATCGGCGTCCAAAGCGTGTTTTTCACGGAGAAGGTATACAAATCGTTTGGCTACGACACTACTGTGAAGTTTATTTGGAATTTTCGAAGGAAGCTCTTTGGAATTTCAAAGAAATAATATTTGGAATTTCCACGGAAAAATCTTCGGAATATATAAAGCCTGTCCACGTTAAATTCCGGACAGTTAGATAATGTTCAATTGATTTGTCACTGTTTCACCAATTTGAACAAGAGCTAAGACATGCTGAAAGCAGCAGTAAAGCAAAGAGATTGGGCTGTCATGTAAATAGATCGTCTCATTGCGTGGTAAAAATGTTTAAAAATCGCGTTTGGTGATGGGTGTCCGAAATTTAACGTGAACAGGCTTTATGAGTAATATCTCAGAATTTTTACGGAAAATTGTTACAAATTTCTACAGGGTAATGTTCGGAATATACACTGGAAGTTCCTGTTGATTTTCTGTAAAGTATTCCTCGAAATTTACTCAGAAAAAAACATTTCCGCAGGAGACTGTACGGGGTTTACACGGAAAACTCTTTTTACACGGGTTTACACGGAGAATTCTCCGGAATTGCCACGGAGTTTCCGTGAGAGATTAAGAAAAATGTAGATTCCATCAAAATATTCTTTGGATATCAACGGAAACTTAGGGGAAAAAGGAAATTTATTGGAATTTGCATGGTCTTTTTTTGAACTGTTTTTTCAGAATTCCCACGAAATTCTTTAAAACTCTACATGTTTTCATATTTTCACGGAAACTGTTCGGTAAATCAACGGAATTTTGAAGAAATTTCATTGGATTTCTACGAGAAAATCATTGTATTGTTCACAAGAATATCTTTGGAATTTCCATAAGAAATTAATAATGAAGATAAAGGGTCGTTGGGCCGAAAATCGTTCCGCGGAAAGCCATTTGGTTGAATTACACGTTAAACCGAAAGTCATCTCTCCGAATTGTATCTGGCGAAACGGTTATGCATCGAAAACGGTTTGGCCGAAAATATCATTTGGCCAAAGCTACATGGTAAATAATGTCCACCCGTTTGACGAAAATACGTTTTCGGCCAAATGTCCCTTCTGTCAAACGACCATGACGGCCAAAGAACCTTTCGGCCGAATGACCTTTTCGGCCAAAGGACCATTTCAACAAATGATATTTTCGGTCAAATGGCCCAGTTCGGTTGAACGCCATTTATAGCCGTATGTCTATTTTGGTTAAATTACATTTTCGAACAAATGGTTTGTTCGGCTTGATGGCATATTCGGCCTTGCGGACCTCGGCCCAATGGCCTTTACGTCGTTTGGCCGATAGTCCTTCGGCGAAAGGCCATTTGTTCGAATGTCACTTGATTGATCAACACGTTTTGCCGATTTTCAAATTTCATTTGGCCGAATTGTATGTTTGTCTTGAAGCCAAAGCACATACAGCAGAAAGGAATATTCGGCCGAACTGGTAATTCGCTTAGCTTTAGGCTGACTGTACATATCAATGGTTGTGTAAATTGCACTTCGATCCAAGTGAATAGTGGTTGGGAATTACCGAACTGGTAATTTGGCCGAAAAAGTTGATTATCCGAAATGGTAGTTTGGCCGAAAAAGTCGGCCGAATATATGATGATGATTATGATGAAAGCACCGTTTGGTAGAAATGGCTCGAAAATATCTTTTCAGCAAAGCAAATATTTCGGGCAAATGACTTTTTCTGCCAAATGACATATTAGACTAAACGACTTTTTTTTTGGGAAAATGACCTAGTAAGCACATTCAGTGACAGTCGAATGAATGAGTTGGTGGAGTAGTCGTCTGACTATGTCATTCTATGTTTTGAATATTCATGCGATGTTTGTCAAAATTCGGACCGAAGTTGCTTCATGAAGATGAATATTTTAAGCTCTGGTCGAATGACACTTTCAACCGATTGTCGATTTCAGCCCAATTGCCCTGTCTGCCAGGCGATCATTTTAGCCAAAGGGCATTTTCGGTCAATTGAGCATTTTTGCAAGCGTTTTTTTTTTTTTAGCCAAAGGAAAGGTCTTCGACCAACTGACATTTTCGGCCGAATAAATTTAGGTTAGATGGGCTTCAACCAAATGGTTTATACAGTCAAACAAACAACATACGTGGCTTAATAACTTCTGTCCTTGTGGCCTTCGGCCAAATGGCCTCCTCCCAGATGACTTTTCTCCATTCGAAAATTATAATTCATCTAGGAACCAATCGAGCCCACATTTTGCACAGTTGATTGGGGTCCCAAAACGATTCAGAAAAGAGCCTTGATCTCACTTGATTGGATGGTTGTTTGTTTTTCCATACAAGTGCACACCACACTAGTATCCATTATTTACAATAGACATTCGATAACTGTAAGTCATTTGAATGAAATGATTTTGCACTGTTATTATATAGTTGAAACCAAGATGAATACACCACTAGGTGTTCCAATCTGCCAAATTCACGATTCAGCCATCTTGGATTTTAGTATGGGAGAGCCAGCGGGTTTGTTGTCGTTTTGCACTAGAAATGAAGTTTTCACCCCCGCCTTCTTCTCTTCCAAAAACTTGGCAGATTGGAGCACCTAGTAGTGTATTCATCTTGGTTGAAACTGTCTTCGGACCGCTATTCTTCAAAACAAAGTTAACTACAATAACAACTTTGCCTGCTTGTCATAAGACGAGTTTATATCATCCCATTTAATTCCACCACTCGATTGTACCTTGATAGATACGTATTTCGACCTCAACAGTAAGGTCGTCTTCAGTGTCGTCGAAATACGTATTCGTCAAGGTACAATCAAGCGGTGGAATCAAATGGGATGGTACAAGCTCGTCTTATGACAAGTGAAGACATTCCACTAAAAAGCTCAAAATAATTTTCTTAACTTTTTCTGCACAAATATCCCAAAGAATTCTTAGAGAGTTTTTCGAAGCAATTGCTTTGAAGAATTTCCCAGAAAACTCCTTGAGGCCAAGGGAATTGCTTGATTAATTGCCGAAGGAATTCCTTAAATAATTTAAAGAAAATCCATAGTGCAGGCATTGAATAAAATTAGATCATAAAAAATCGACTAAATTCATGCCAACTTGATGCGTCTACTGCATCCTAATCGATGAAGCTTTCTAGTTCGTTGAAATTTGGCGTTCGGTGATTCAAAGATTGAACATCTTCATCGCTCACCAATGGGAGACAACTAAGCGAAGCAAATAATTTGGTAACCTAACACTTGGCAACCTATACGCTGTTGGAAGAATCTTTTCAGACATTAAGGAAACTCCTCACGGAATCTAAATTCAAAAGTAAGTAACGCACAACTGTCATGTTTATCATTTCACGAAGCAAAGCTAAAATAATAAAAATGACAGTTGTGTATTGCTTCCGTATGGAGCGGTGTGCTCTTAAAAACGCACTTTTGAAATTGACTTTCGTGAGGAGTGTCCTTAAGAAAATTTAGTCCGCTATGAGTATTTATGGAACTCTAATACACTGCATGGGAGGCTTTGATACTTCTTCTGCTCCATCACAGCTTCTTGAAAACAGAGTTCATAAAGCAGAGCACTTGATGTTTTAGTTATAGTTATGTTATTTAGAGCATTTTGATGTTTTAGTTATATTCTATTGGAGCAAGCGTAAAACGAATGCTCAAGTCGTAGCCTCTATGGACACCATACTAAGTTTGGCTTGGCGAACTCTGTTGATCGTTGTTTACGGAGCATAATCGTTGTTTGATATCCATCTGAGCAAGGCTATGATTGGCGTAGGATTCATTCATATAATTTATTTAGCTTATATCTTAACAGATAACACTGAATCAACAATTTGACGTCACAGTACACGGTTTGAGGCCGCATCTCTCCATCCTCGGCTGCGTCCCACGCTCGCCAAGTCGTCCTGCACCTGGTCTGCCCATCTCGCTCGCTGCGCTCCACGCTGTCTCGTACCTGCCGGATCGGAAGCGAACGCCATCTTTGCAGGGTTGCTGTCCGGCATTCTTGCAACATGTCCTGCCCATCGTACCCTTCCGGCTTTTGCTACCTTCTGGATACTGGGTTCGCCGTAGAGTTGGGCGAGCTCATGGTTCATTCTTCGCCGCCACACACCGTCTTCTTGCACTCCGCCAACTCCGCCAAAGATGATCCCAAGCACCCGTCTCTCAAAAACCCCGACTGCTTGCAAGTCCTCCTCGAGCATTGTCCATGTTTCATGTCCGTAGAGGACAACCGGTCTTATAAGCGTCTTGTACATGACACATTTGGTGCGGTGGCGAATCTTTTTCGACCGCAGTTTCTTCTGGAGCCCGTAGTAGGCCCGACTTCCACAGATGATGCGCCTTCGTATTTCACGACTAACGTTATTGTCAGCCGTTAGCAAGGATCCGAGGTAGACGAATTCCTCGACCACCTCGAAGCTATCCCCGTCTATCGTAACACTGCTTCCCAGGCGGGCCCTGTCGCGCTCGGTTCCGCCCACAAGCATGTACTTTGTCTTTGACGCATTCACCACCAGTCCAACTTTTGTTGCTTCACGTTTCAGGCGAGTGTACAGTTCTGCCACCTTTGCAAATGTTCGGCCGACAATGTTCATGTCATCCGCGAAGCAAATAAATTGACTGGATCTGTTGAAAATCGTACCCCGGCTGTTACATCCGGCTCTCCGCATGACACCTTCTAGCGCAATGTTGAACAACAGGCACGAAAGTCCATCACCTTGTCTTAGTCCCCGGCGCGATTCGAACGAACTGGAGTGTTCGCCCGAAATCTTCACACAGTTTTGCACACCATCCACCGTAGCTTTGATCAGTCTGGTAAGCTTCCCAGGGAAGCTGTTCTGGCGTAGGATGTTATGATTGAATTAGATCAATGCTCGTCCGCTTTACTCACGCTTTAAATGCCTGCCTGAAGGAAATCTTGAAGGAATTTTTTGAATAAAATAAAGGAATTCCTGGGGGAATTTTTCAAAGAAACTCTTCAGAATATCCAAAGCATTTTTCTGGAGAAACAGTGTCAAGAATTCTCAGTTACTCTCAATTTATTTATTACAAATTCCTTCAAAAATCTGTTTGAAAAATTATTTTAGGAATTTCTTCAGTATTGCTTTCAAAAAAGTTTCTGTTTACTACAGTTGGTATTCTCCTCATCATCCTTCATTCATCGAACGAGTGCATGCTGTGCTACAACAATCGCTGTTGCCTCACGCCGGAACTGGAGTGACTTGACTGAATTGTAGAAGATTGGGGTATAACATTCTGTTTTCTCAGTTAGGGTTTGAACGGTATATGTCAGCCGAAGTCTTGGACATTTCGGATCTCCACATCATTCAATTCATATATTTATTGGTTCGAGTGACGTGTACCTGCTATGGCGCTATATCGTGAGCAGAAGCCGCCTGCCCTGAAGCTGTTGATGGTCCAGCTGAAGAACAGCCTGACATCCGTGGACGACATCTGGAGATTTGTGGTGGGTTATCAACGGACAACAACTGCATGTCAGTATAACGTGCGCTTGCAGAGTATTGATGAGTTGTGGCAGAAGTATGGGGACTAGGGTGGCCCTCCTTAGCCGTGCGGTAAGACGCGCGGCTACAAAGCAAGACCATGCTGAGGGTGGCTGGGTTCGATTCCCGGTGCCGGTCTAGGCAATTTTCGGATTGGAAATTGTCTCGACTTCGCTGGGCATAAAAGTATCATCGTGTTAGCCTCATGATATACGGATGCAAAATGGTAATTTGGCTTAGAAACCTCGCAGTTAATAACTGTGGAAGTGCTTAATGAACACTAAGCTGCGAGGCGGCTCTGTCCCAGTGTGGGGATGTAATGCCAATAAGAAGAAGAAGAAGAAGAAGTGGTTCAAAAAATCGATTTTGCTCCACAATGCTCATCTGATTCTTTACCATGTTCTGAGTGTCCTCTGAAAATTTGAGCTCATTTGGATTAAAACTGATTTAGCACAAGCCGTTTCAAGTTTGCATGCAAATTAGTATGGGGAAATTTGTTTTTTCATTATACTGTTAATGACGTTTCCCCATTAAGCACAGGTTAAAAGAAAACCTACATAGCAAAAAGGGATACTCAACAGCTTTCACCCAACGAAAACCGCATGTTTATTAATCGTCCCAATAATTAGTAATCGATTTTAAGACAGGTTGCGAAACTTTAGTCATGATCGTTAAACTTCTTTGAGGGCATCACTGAAACGTGCAGTGCAACATAGTAGCCTGAATTTGTGTGTGCTATCTTTCGCGCCACGAGCAGCAATGTTGCCTGCTGATGGGTTATGCAATTAGCTTCAAAAAACCACGGTATTGATTAAATTCGATTACTAATTATTGGAACGATTAATTGAGCTGCGGTTTTCACTGAGTGAAAGCTGTTGAGTATTCCTTTTAGCTATGTAGGTTTTCTTTTAACATGCGCTTGATGGGGAAGCGTCATTAACAGTATAATGAAAAAATAAATTTCCCCATACTAATTTGCATGCAAACTTGAAACGGCTTGTGCTAAATCAGTATTAATCCAAATGAGCTCAAATTTTCAGAGGACACTCAGAACATGGTAAAGAATCAGATGAGCACTGTGGAGCAAAATCGATTTTTTGAATGGGGACATTCTGGCAGACACATGACGATTTCGTAGATAAAGATGAGGCGTTCGATAAGGCGAGGCTGGTGTATAGTAATAGGTACTATTATTGTAAGGCGTTCTTGATGGATAGGGCTAAGGAAATGTAGGATCCAGGGGAAGCTTATCTTTCCGTACGGGCCAACGAGGCGATAGCGCATGATTATAGACGCTTGACCATGCACGACTGCCACAAATCACGCTGCAGGTGTTCAACGGAGACATCGATGAATGGATCAGCTTCCGTGATCTGTTCACTTCGCTCATCCATCGGAAAATGGACCTGCCGGAGGTGGAAAAGTTCCACTATTTGAAAGGATGCCTACAAGGAGAACCGAAGAGCCTGATCGATTCGTTGAAGATCACTAAAGCCAACTATCAGATAGCGTGGGACTTGCTGATCAAACGGTATGATAACAGCAAGCTTTTGAAGAAGCGACAGGTGCAAGCATTATTCCATTTGCCAACGCTGTCCAAGGAATCGGTAGCAAATTTGCACACTCTGATCGGTGGTTTCGAAAAGGTCGTGCAGAATCTGGACCAGGTGGTCCAACCGGGAGAGTATGAGGACCTTTTACGCGTTGACCTACTCACTACTCGACTGAATCCGACAACGCGCAGAGGTTTAGTGGAGCATTCCTCAGCCAAGGATATGCTAGCAGATCTTCTCGGATTTATGTTCCACAGTCATCGAAACAGAAAGCGTTAGCTGTGATGGCAAGCCACGGTTCTATACGATCGCCTGGGGGACGATGTGATGCATGCAAGGAGAATCTTCTTCAGTGTTCTTCATTTCAACGGATGGTGGTGCAAGAGAGCGATGCGGTGTTAAGAACGAACTCCCTGTGCAGAAACTCCTTCAGAACAGGTCACACAGCTTCAGACTGTACGTCCAAATACAGGTGTCGTTATTGCAATGGACGTCATCATGCAATGGTATGCTTCAGAGAGCGGAAGGCTGCCACTGTTGTTCTCCTCCAAGGTTTTGCTGGCTACTGCGGTCGTTATCGTGGAAGATGAACCGAGAGCAATTTCATTACCGAACGGTTTAGTCAACTTCTCAGGTCACACCGAGAGAAGGTAGATACCACGATGCTCGGCATTGGTCATGCAGCATCGAAGGTCAAGCATCAGATCACTGCATTGGTTCGTTCGCGTGTTACGGCTTACTCTCGGAACATGAACTTCCTCGTTCTCCCAAAGGTTACGGTGGATTTACCAACGGCAAGGGTGGATACACAAGTATGGTCGATGCCCAATGGGATAAAACTGGCAGATCCCATCTTTATCAGTCCAAGTTCAGAATCGGTGTTTGGATGCGTGGTCTGCGGAGGCCTGGTAAACCCCACACAAGGCTTTCGCATCAACTGTAGTACGGCAACTACAAACGTATTAGAGGGGCTAGTCGCACGGTTTTGGACTAGTGAAGAAGTTGACAATTCCAAAGTCCTTTCACCGGAGGTATCCAAGCAACTGAGGTTCCAGTTTTCCATTCCATTCCATCCTATCAGTGATCGTTAGTTTATTTGACCCTCTAAGACTACTTGGAGCCGCAATCATGACGAGCAAGATCCTAATGCAGGTTCTGTGGAAGATTCGGAATGACGAAGACCAAACATTGGAATGGGATCATCCCCTCCCTTCGACGGTGGGTGAGTTGTGGCGGAAATACCATGAAGAACTACCCTTGCTCAACGATATTCGCATCGATCGTTGCGTTATGGTTCCAAGAGCAACATCGATCGAGTTGCATTGCTTCTACCAAGACTTATGGCGGATGCGTCCATATCAGCAGTCAGGATTCGGAAGGAAGGGTTGTGGTTCGGCTGCTGTCATCGAACTACAAGGTTGCACCTTTGAAGACACAGTCTATTCCAAGGGTGGAACTGTGTGGTGCGTTACTAGTGACGCAGTTATACGAGAAGGTTCGAGATTCGATTAGAACTTCAGCTCAACCATACTTCTGGCCCAGGTCTTATAATAGCATTTTGAATGCACAATGTTGTTTTTCGTTAAGTGGAGGGAGCATCACAGGAGACCTTGATCAAGCAAGACCATTTTTTCACCGCTTGACAGATTTTTTCTCTTTTCAGAGTGAAAATTTCAAAATCATTGAAGGAAACAATTTCTGTGCCAAACCAACAAAAACCGTTGTTGTTCTTCAAGTTATAGCTACAAAACTCCGGTGTTTCTTGGAATGGACATCCGTTACTTGAACCAATTGAAAATGTCAACCACCAATGTCGGTGCCGTGGCAGAAAAGAACTTCTCCAAATCTACTTGAAAGACTTCCGTTAGATGCGTGCAAATTTTTCCAAAAACGATCTTCCACGGATTCCTCAGGCAGCTCTTATTTTGAAAACCCGTCGATGCTGGGCATGAAGATCGACGGTCGGCGAAATGGCAAATTTCTGCTGGGAAACTGGAAAATGCAGCTACCCAAAAAGTTCCTGTTTAAAATCTACACAAGCTTGAAATTCGTTGGGCGTATTTAAAGGCATCAGTTTTTAAGGAATCGTCGGGTAAGTACGTAACAATGTTTTAAATATTGAGACCAGTTGGAGCGCAACAGAAAACAGATTAATTTGGAAATTTGGACGGATTGAATACTACACTTTGTAATGTTGTGTATATTATAACATTTCCTAGAATACACTTGATGATATTTTCAAGCAATGAGAATCCATATTAAAAGAGATGATGATGTCCCAAGTACATTTTATTATATGAAATTGTTTAATGCTTTTGCCCTATCTTAAACCTTTAATTTTTTCGTCATATGAATTTGTAAGACGTGTTAAATCTATCCATTTACTAGTTATTCTATTTTATATGAAGCTCCGCTCACGAAAAGTTACTCATTACCTAAGCCCTCAGCCGATGTCAGAATATTGTAGAGTATGGATGATGCCATCAACTGACCTCCATATAGATGAATCTATTTGAATTTATATCGAATTTTACATATTTCATGAGCCTCTCATTTTTTTTTATTTCATGTATTGACCATTCTGTGTATAATTCATATATATGATCGATTTCATAATTACTTAGAATTCATTTCACATCTTATTATTACAAATTAATTTTACATCTTATTAGTTTTATATACTTCCGGCTTTTTCATCCAAAAAATAATAAGTTTCTATAAGTTTGTGAAGTATCGGGCCTCACTCCGAGACTCACAATAAAATTAATTATATGCACACATTGCAAAAAAGGTGGATTTTAGGTTAAGATTTAATATGTTACATCTCCTTAAAAATAATGCAAGACGACAAAAGAATAATTATGTAGGGCGTGGAGGCAAAAAGGTGTTATAGTATTTTCTTATACCCAAGGCTTAATTTTTGAAATATTCACTGATATGCGGTGCTGCCTATTAGTTATATTCATTATTTTATAAAATAAGCGTGTTTGATATTTTGTTACTTGTTTGGTTCCATTTTACTCAATTTTTTTCTTTTCATTTTCTTCAATTGCTTGAGCATATTATAATAACCAATACAAATTTCAAATCTTTTAATTACCTAATTGTAGATTGTGATGGAATTAGCATTAGCATTAGCATTAGCATTAGCATTAGCATTGTTACGGTGTAATTCGTAGATTGGACACTAGTGATACTCATGTTTTACTTTTGAGATCCTTATCTAGAATGATAATTGTAGATTGTGATGGAATCTACAATAACCCTGAATATTATTTCCTCCAATACTCCATCTAAGAATTTAGCAAAGGTAGGCTATTTAATTGTTTTTGAATGCAGGGCTTGTTCTCATCCCAAAAACTTCCATATTCGGGTGGCAAACTTTTAAAATATTATTGTCTTATTTCTTCACACTGAATTTATTTTATAATGTTCGGGGATTCCTGCCGTACTTCCTGCATTTGAACAATCTTTGGAAGATTTTTTAATATATATATTATTATTTCCATAAATAGTAAAAAAATAATAATGGCCTCATTGTGAACGCACTGGAATTTTTGCTGAGATGTACCAATTAAGCTGCAAGACCAGCAGCCAATAACAGCTACCGCAGATACGAATCCGACGAGAATCTTCACAGCCTCCAAAATGGCAACAGTTGGGCATTGCAGCCATAGTTTCGATGGAAGTGAAGGAGGATGAGAAGTAACTTCGATGTCTTATTGGATATACTTGCTATGCCCTGTTCATACCTGGAGCTATTGAAGAACTAAACTGGTGAGCACGTTCCAATTGTTTACTTTAATTTCTTCAATCGCTGTATAAAATTTAAAATTCCTGAAATTGATCACTAAATACGTACAGGGCATCGTTTGCTTCTATTGCCGCGGATATTGTGGGAGTCCCAGGTATCCGGTTCAAGCCTTAGCTAGCAACGGTGGCTCTTCTTGACCTTCTATTCCCTGAGTAGCTAGTACGAATAAGGGCGTCCTTGTGAAGTTTTGCTGTACCTGTTATGAACAACTAGTACATCCCATTCCCTACACTCACTTAAGAAACTTGCCTTGCTTCAGAAGTGAATCCTTTTTGTAGTACTAGTCTTCGTAACAAAAAGGGCACCATTACGGAGCATGAGATCTGATCAAATTATTCGTAGTACTACTTGACCAACACCCCCAGCCGGGTGAGGGGTAGAGGATGACTCACACACACACACACACACACACACACACACACACACACACACACACACACACACACACACACACACACACACACACACACACACACACACACACACACACACACACACACACACACAATGTTGTTTTTCGTTAGGTGCAATGGAACAGCTACAGCTAGTGTTCATACGTCAAACGTTTTCCAATATGGAACCATATAGCGGGGACTATTTGTCCACTAAACTTACATTTAAGAATAGAATGCGCAGAATGTTTTTTCCATTCCGACTATTGACAGGAGTACTTGTCGTTAACCTAACCCTATCACTAATTACTTAGTTTAGCTTCATTTGATTATTCCATTGCACTATTTTCGATGGATGCATTGAAGCAGCACTACTGTAGCTGTTTTCTTGCAACTGGATATGACGTTCAAATCCTGCTCGAAGAAGATAAAAAATATGTTCCATTTCAAATATGAAAATACAATAACGATATAATATGAAAAAAAAAACTATGTAGAAAAGAATTAGAACAAAATGTCATTAAAAAACATTTTTTCTTGTTTTTAAAATTAAGCATTTATTCAGTATTTCGATTTCTACTTTATGGATAAAGTAGGATTGAGCATTTAAGCAGCCATATATTGAGCCAAAACCTGCATTAAAATAGCATTAAAGGTGAATAAAGGTTCCGCGGTGGATACAAGCCTCACCAAACAACTGGACCACTTTCGCCGCGAATAGAGTCGCGAAAATCCAAAGCATCGCAGAATCATCACCATGGCGGCATGTGGATAAATACTTTCTGGTGGGAGGCACAGATTGGTTGAAGAAACCTTAGGGAAGCAGAATTTGTCATCCTTCGGCGTATCCAGCAGGAAGTTTTTGCCGATGAGTGGAAGGCACTTTCCAACGGGAAACCCGCCTCGAGAAAATCTTTTCTTCGGTGGTTCAACCCTCATAATTCTGAGGAACAAGTCATCCGAATCGGAGGGCGGTTGAGCCACTCCGCAGAGCGGGAAGCTACAAAACATCCGATGGTTCTTCCTGTTCGACACAAACTAACCCGAATGATTCTGAAACATTACCACCTGCAACTTTTAAACGCAGGTCCACAGCTGCTTCTCGGAGTCGTACGTATTTTGGCCGTTAGGTGGAAGGAGCGTAGCACGGAACATCGTTCATCAATGCTTGAAATGTTTTCGGTGCCGGAGACGAGCCAGCCTCGTGCTGAAAGTCTCCTTTATAAAGCCAATAAAAAAAATAAATAAATAAATGTTTTCGGTTTTATATGCCTCTGCGCTGAAGCGGTCCATTTGGAACTGGTATCGGACCTGAGTACAGATCGGTTTCTTCAAGCACTTCATCGCTTTATCGGCAGAAGAGGCAAGTGTCGTGATATTTATTCCGAAAACAGAACCAATTTCATTGGCGCCAGAAACCAACTGCAAGAATTGTTAAAGCTTTTGGGAAGTTTGTAGCATCGAGAGAAGGTCGTTATGGAAAGCACTTCAAAAAGTAGTTGGTGAAATGTCTACATCAGCCGAAGATTTAAACACTTTTTTGGTTCAAGTCGAAGGATGCCTCAATTCAAGACCATTGACACCCATGACCGACGATCCTATCGACCTCGAACTTCCTGATCCGAATTTGGAAGCCATTCCGATAAATCGTTTGAATAAATACCAGATGATTCATAGAATGCTACAGGTATTTTGGAAAAGGTAGCGTAGAGACTATTTGTGTCAACTGCAAGGAAGATCGAAACGGTGGAAACCAGCGATTGACATCCAGGTTGGCCAACTCGTTATAGTGCGCGATGATAATGATGGGTCATGCATCTACACCCTGGCGACGACGGAGTAGTAGGGGTCGCAACATTGAAAACTGCCACCGGTTTGCTAACGAGCAGTTGAAAAACTTTGTTTTCTACCGGTACCAACAGAAGCATTCGAGAAAAATCACTCATTCCGACAAATTCACACCTTGCAGAAGAGGATTCATTTTTATTTCCAGAAATCATATTTCTGGGTGGCTGAGGATGTTTGAAACATGATCAGCACCCAGAATTCCGCCCTATAATCGTTATCCGCTATGCACAAAACTGACCTACATTGGGTATGAGTTTGCAGCACCACATCTATTATTGTCGGCGTAGCACCAACTTAGAATTCGGAAGTCGGGACTTCCGAACCGAACTTTCTCCCGAAGTTTTATCTGTCAAACTAATTGATGCGTTGTTTAGCGCATCTTTAGGCGAATCCAGCGCACTATTTCCGAAGTTGGGAAAGTTGCCTGTATCTGGAGAAAAATCCAACTTCGGTATAAAAAGCGTTCTAAATTTGTTCCGGATAGACAATATTCCAACCACAGCAGAACGAACGATAGATGATTGAACAGTATCCAATACTTGGGGAACGAACTATGTTGTGTTCAGGTAGGGTAGGGATTGCCTTTAAGTATTTCCGAAGCTGTCGCAATACGTCGACCTGCGACGCGCCAACCTTCCCTTGCGTTTACCTTGGTCAACGCGAAGCCTTGCTTCATTACTTGGCATCCAATCACTGTCAGTCATAAATAACTGATAAACGAACGATAGACAGTTGTAGGTATAGCGAGAAGCAACAACAAAGATAGAGTGATTGCTTGATCGGGTAGGTGTGTTAAGGAGCAGTTAAAGGTAATTAATGACTCTAACTTAACTCTAACTAACTAATAACTTTATCTAGTCTATAATTCAAATATCTATTTAAATAAACTCTTACGAACTATTGAATTTCCTGAAATTACTGCAACGATAGGTAAAATAATTGTTAATTTGATAAAACTTAACCTAACAAAACCACATCTACAGTAAAACACCTAGTACGGGGATAGTACGGAAAGGCAAAAATAGTACAATTCATTTGTGACTAGCGCGGGCTTGAAGCAGTGAGAGAGAACTAAACGTGAGTAGCAAGCATGTTAGTTATATTCTTCGAGCTATTCTTGATTCGAACCCGAGTAGAAATGATAAGTTAAGATTTGTATTTCCCAAAAAGGATTTTTTAACTCTCTCTCTCTCTCTCTTTCGTTTCATTCCAATAAATTAAGATACAAAACCGGAATATATCTTGTCTGTCCGATTGCTGGCGCAACAGAAGGAATTCCAGGAGTGATTTCCATAGGAATTTCTTGGAGAATTTTCGAAGCATTTTTTTTAAGAATTACATGAAGAAGTTTTTTTAGGTATCGGAGAAATAACTTCCTAAGGAATTTCTGAAGGAGCTTCCAAACAAACTCCTGGAGGAGTTTTCTAAGAAGCTAATGATATTGTTTTCATGTAGCTTGTTTAACGTAGTTGCGTACAGTTTAAATGTTTTTGATCTACACTCAATCCTGAAATTCAATAAAGAAACCAGGGATTATTCTGACTTCGTCATTGATTCTTTATTACATTTGAATACATTTTTCAGTGCGTCGGCAGTTACTATCACATCTTCAATTGGAATCATATTCGCAATAAATCGAGATGAGCCGGATTTAACTTCTAACTTCTCTTCAATGTTAGGAGTCACTAAAATTGAATACAAAGCATTTCTTCAAGTTGATAATTTTGCTCCGAACTTTCAACGAATTATTACGTTGAAGCTTACCACACCAAATGCCTCATCTTCTCTAAAAGGTTAGTGAATGCCTTCCTTCGCTAGTCCCAGTTTCTACGAGGATCAACTTCAAACATATTCGTATATTTGGGAAAAGTGGTGTTCCACGTCTCTGATGCTTACTGCTTCAATACTTTGATTAATTCAATTTCGCCGCTTCACTCATTCCTACCACCCACCGTCGCCGTTTGTATTTGCGAATCGATCCACGCGACGCGACGTACGCAACGCATCTACACCTCCCGCATGCCGTAGAGGAGCAATAAGTAACAACACACGCGCGTTCGACGCTTATATTAAATTATGAATCATTTATGTTAATACGATGTGTAAAGTGGTTGCTTTTTGCGAGACCGGGATGCGTGACGATGGCGGCGGGTCCTGCCAGATTGGGAGAAAAATGCGATGGCACGTTTAGGCAGACTGGGATTTCCCTCCGGTTGCGCCAGGAGCAACGCGACTGTTGGCGGTATCTGTTCGGAATTGTGCCGCTTTTGTTTGAGGAAAGTAGATAAGCATTAGAGGTTACATCCATCTACGTGTACACAAGCACCGACGGACCCATTCAAGCAGCAGCCAGAAGCGGTGCCATTTCCGGCCGCTTTCCAATAATGGATGCTCGGAAGCCTATCACAAGCGAGGCAAGGTGGGGGATTACGCTATCATCCGAGGCATGAGATTGGGAATTTGGAGGTACCACATGGGGGTTGATAAAATGAAGAAATGTTTTTGATGTTGGAACACGGTGTCAAAGCGTTCGGCTTCGTAAAGGACGAACACAGATTGGATGAATGACAGAGCACTTTGTTGGTTGAAATCGATTCATACGATTAAAGCGGAGCACTTTGTCGAACTTGTTTCCATGGTTCGGATATTGCTTCTTATGGGAAGCTTTCAATAAGAAAAAAATTGCCTTAAATGATGATGAGAAACGAATTGCAAATCCCTAGAAATCGAGGATTATAACGAAATTTTACTTATTTCCAATTTTCATATATATGAGTGTCTTATAAGATAAGATATAAAAAGCAAATTCCATCGACATTCGTTTTTCTTCTTTGATTGGTTTTAATGTGCGTTTTTTTTTCGAGCCTATAGACTATATGCAATACAAAGATACCATCACTACATGTGTCTCGCGTTTGAAGCAAATGAATCAATCAATAGTATAGAATTTCTTACAGTTGATAGAGTTTGCAGGAGATATTGGGTAAGCATTGTTGTAAGCATTTTTTCTCGTCGTGGAACTGTGATGATAAATAATTAGTGCTTACCGGATCAGGCATTTAAATTGTATTGTGTGTTGCTGCGGTTGAATACAGCGCGATCCTTCAAAATTTATAGAAACCTTCTGGATCCACGGAACTGTATAGTTCTTTAGTACAAAAACTGACACGGTCACTTTACTTGTCAGAATTTCTGAATCAATTCTGGAAGTTTATGAGGATATATCAGGATCCGGCAGTATTCTACGATTATCCAGCAAATATCCCATACTTGTACCATCTATCAAACTACAGCCGAACGAAATGCCTTGTCAACAACAACACGAATCGTGCACGCCCGGAATAAATTGCGTAACCCCAATCCGTGTTTATTTCACACCGTCAGATGCGGTGTCCACACATCATTCCCCATTCCAAACATCATCCATTTCAACCAGCAAACCACTCATCGCTTGAATACATGTTTAATGAGATTCTGATTTAAATACCAATTCATTCATCCCCACTCAACACACCCGCGCTGGCTGGCTGGCTGGTCGCTCAATCCAGCCAGTGTTCGCCGCACACAATAAAGGTGTACCAACTCACAAACAACTCAACTCTCCACCACCAATGGCAATGCTCTTGAGGATCCGGATTAATTTTGTTCCACCTGTCGTCGTCGTCGCCGCCGCCGTCGTTGTCCATCCAATCCGCATGCAGGTAAAAATGGCATCAACCTGTCAAAAACAAAAGCATTAAGCTGACGCTGCGCTGGTTCTGGCTGCCGTGCCGGTAAGTAGCCGGATGGCGATAAAAGTTTCTCGCCCCTCAAGTGGAGCGCACCTGGAGGACCCGCGCGGTAGCCAGCCAGCCGTGCGACTCTAGTGATCAAAGTGTAAGGATCTCGCGTTGACAGCGTGAAATTGGCGCAACGACGACGAGAAGTTCTCCGCGGATGAGATACAAAGCGTTAATAGGGCGTTTCGTTTGTGCCATGTCCCCGTCTGCGTTGTCGTCGTCGTCGGCATCATCATCACCGGTGGTGTCTGCTTTTCTGCGGAAACTTTGGCTGCCGGAAAGTAGAACACTGCGGTGACGGCGCGCCACCACCGCGGCATTTTAGAACGGGCGGAGTGGATGATAATTGAATACAGCTCACTGATTCGTTGGGGGTGCCGAGCGAACCGGACGGAGGGGGGGATGGTAAACTGCACCCGACGAAAACAATGGACGGAGGAAATAAAGGAAAAGGAGCGCGCAGCACAGTTCTGGGAAAACTCTTCCACCACTCACTACCGGGATCATTATCTATCGATTTTACGTCTTGGTACCAACTCGGCGGGTGGGTGGAATATTACACCGTAACTGTAATTAATTTTTCCAACTTGTAATTGAGTTTATTGGAAAAGGTAGAGCGGCATGGACTCACGGTGGAGGGGGATCATTATTGCGTTTTAGGAACAGATAGAGAAAAGTAGAGCGAAGTCATAGCTGGGTTGGAATACCGCGTTTGCTAAAAAGGCAGTGAAAATAGTCTTACTAATGGTTCAACCTATTAATTTTCTTTTATATTGTAAAGATGTGCCACGGTTCGAAACCACATCTTGGTTGTACCCACCCATTTGTGCATTCTTATAGCTGCTGAATCGGAAGCGAATAACATCTTCGCAGAAATGCTGTTCGGCATTCTTGCAACATGCCCTGCCCATAGTATCTTTCCAACTATTGTCACCTTCTGAATACTGGATTCGCCACAGAGTTGGGTGAGCTCGTGATTCATTCTTCGCCGCCAAACACCGTTCTCTTGCACACCGCCAAAGATGGCCCAAAGCACGCATCTCATGAACACCACGAGTGCTTGCAAGTCCTCGAGAATGGTCTAACTTCCATGTCCTTAGAGGACCTGATGGATGATACATTTTGTGCGGGTGATTGTTGGTTGACTAGTCGAGTCACGATCAGATTTGCGACGACCTTTTCTCTCTGATGTCTTCGCCGAACTCCGTTTCGAACACGTACCTCAACAGAGAGAGTTGTTGAAGGAGAAGATTCTGCGTGAGCGGACGTTGAAGTTATAACACATGAAGGTCGAACTGCAGTTGTTCGAAGACAAAATGTAACATCTTGACGAAAAAAGCGGCGGTGCTGAGGATGTGGATGATAATTAGCATTGGTAGAGATCCAGTTTAAGGCCATTATCAGCATGTATGGAGAAGTTCTGGTCCATTGAGGCTGTTGACTCTGTCAATGTCGTGACCAGAATTGTGAACAAATCTTCAATTCCACTACCTTTCGAAGCCTAGATGGAACCTAAACTGTCCAACTGCCGTTGAATGAATCAACAAGTGAGCTAGAAACTAACCGATCGTTGGCCTTGAAACGCTGTCACACGCTAGAGCATCGATTACCTAAAAAATCCGCGTTGAAGAATGCGTACAAAGATTTGTTCCATTGTAAGCATGTTTCCGATTTGGATGACGCTCCTGGAAGTTGGTTCACTGATTGCCCCATCGCGCAGTCCTTAATCCAAGCACTTCCACCACCCGTTTGAGAGATGTTTTTGACGCCTCGTTACGAACAACAGGTCCATAACTCAATACTGTCCTGATGGTAGGTCCTACTGCTCTTGTTTTCCATCATTTTTCGGTTCCATGGCATCGCTTCGCAATAACAGCCGGACGAACCGAAAACGGACAGGACTGCTAGCTACTCGGGGACTGCAGACGGACGGGACTGCTAGCTACTCGAACACTGTTGCAGCTTGCCCGAGTAAATCCCAGCGTTTCCCCATAGCGTCGAGGATCGTAAAGGAGGACGTCTACGCAGATGACGTTGTAACAAGAGCGGATACCATCTGAACGGCATAGCTTCGTTCTGATTTGACGAATTGGATCAAGTCAGGAGGTTTCCCAATTAACAAATGGTGTGCAAGCGATGAAATCATTCTGGATGGTGTATACCGTCGCTGATCTCATAGAAGTCATTAAAACTCTAGGCCTACCATGGGATTCCGATGCCAATTCCTTCCGCTTCCATTGTGGATTGAAATTCCAACTTCTGACACCGCCAACTAAACGTATCGTACTCTCTGAATTCGCTCGGTTGTTTGATCCGTTAGGAATGGTTGCTCCCGTGATCGTGCTAGCGAAGAAGATCATGCAACGTTCATGGAAGGATAAAGTAGGATGAGACGATCGCTTGAAAGGAGATATTGTGCAGCCTTGGCTTACGTTTAGACAATCTTCGAAGTACGATGAAATAATAAAAATCCTACGCTTCGTTGGATTGGCGGAGGCCGAATGTAAAGAAGTACATGGTTTTCTGACTCTTCCAGTCGTGCTTACGGAGCAGCCATATACATGAAAGTTGTTTCTAGTACTCATGTTAAGGTTTCGCTACTCTGCTGCAAAACAAGGTTTCCCAAAATGGTGGTCTGATAATCAAATTGAACTCACTTGACTAAAAAAGCGCGCCAGCCAACTAAATATTTTTGTTCGCAGCCGTGTAAAGGAGAGAGATCAATTAAATCTCACTTAACTTTTCAAAAGGTCCTAAGTAACATTTTTTTTATGATTTAATTTGAATACTGCAATCAATAGCTTTCATGTTGTTCTGTTGATTGTGCTATTCAAATTAATTCATGAAAAAAATGTTACTTAGGTCCTTTTGAAAAGTTAGACGAGAAATCTAGAATTATTCTCGCTTTTCAAAAGGACCTAAGTTATATTTTTTTCATGCATTAATTTGAATAGCGCGATAAACAGAAAGCTATTGATTGCTGTATTCAAATTAATTCCTGAAAAAATGTTACTTAGGTCCTATTTCTTGTTTTTTCAAAAGGACCTAAGTTATATTTTTTTCATGCATTAATTTGAATAGCGCGATAAACAGAAAGCTATTGATTGCTGTATTCAAATTAATTCCTGAAAAAAATGTTACTTAGGTCCTTTTGATGAAAGGAGGCTTCCGAGCCTCTTGAAAGGAGGCTTCCGACGAGCCTCTTGAAAGGAGGCTTCCGACGAGCCTCTTGAAAGGAGGCTTCCGACGAGCCTCTTGAAAGGAGGCTTCCGACGAGCCTCTTGAAAGGAGGCTTCCGACGAGCCTCTTGAAAGGAGGCTTCCGACGAGCCTCTTGAAAGGAGGGATCCGACGAGCCTCTTGAAAGGAGGCTTCCGACGAGCCTCTTGAAAGGAGGCTTCCGACGAGCCTCTTGAGAGGAGGCTTCCGACGAGCCTCTTGAAAGGAGGCTTCCGACGAGCCTCTTGAAAGGAGGCTTCCGACGAGCCTCTTGAAAGGAGGCTTCCGACGAGCTTCTTGAAAGGAGGCTTCCGACGAGCCTCTTGAAAAGAGGCTTCCGACGAGCCTCTTGAAAAGAGGCTTCCGACGAGCCTCTTGAAAAGAGGCTTCCGACGAGCCTCTTGAAAAGAGGCTTCCGAGCCTCTTGAAAGGAGGCTTCCGAGCCTCTTGAAAGGAGGCTTCCGAGCCTCTTGAAAGGAGGCTTCTGACGAGCCTCTTGAAAGTAGGCTTCCGAGCCTCTTGAAAGGAGGCTTCCGCGCCTCCTGAAGGGAGGCGTCCGAGCCTCTTGAAAGGAGGCTTCCGACGAGCCTCTTGAAAGGAGGCTTCCGACGAGCCTCTTGAAAGGAGGCTTCCGACGAGCCTCTTGAAATGAGGCTTCCCGAGTAGACGAAAATAGCTCATTAATATCAAATGTTGATAAGATAGCAAAATGAGATATTGACATGATTGATATAAGAGATAAAAGATCAGACGACAATATCAATATTTTGCACTAAAATATCATTAGGAGATCAAGTTATGCTATTTGTAAGAAGTGATCAATATCATGTGCCATTAGTTTGTTCTTATCCATAGCATATCTTGATGTTCAAATGATATTTCGGTGCAAATTTTTGATATTGTTGCCTGTTCTTTTATCTCTTATATCAATCAAAACCATATCATGTTTTGTTATTCTGTTCATGACTTCTGCCCGGGTTGGAAGGAGGCTTCCGAGCCTCTTGGAAGGAGGCTTCCGAGCCTCTTGGAAGGAGGCTTCCGAGCCTCTTGGAAGGAGGCTTCCGAGCCTCTTGGAAGCAGGCTTTGAGGCCTCTTGGAAGGAGGCTTGGAGCCTCTTGGAAGGAGGCTGAGCCTCTTGGAAGGAGGCTTCTGAGCCTCTTGGAAGGAGGCTTCCGAGCCTCTTGGAAGGAGGCTTCCAGGCCTCTTGGAAGGAGGCCTGAGCCTCTTGGAAGGAGGCTTCTGAGGCCCTCTTGAAGGAGGCTTCTGAGCCTCTTGGAAGGAGGCTTCCTGAGCCTCTTGGAAGGAGGCTCTGAGCCTCTTGGAAGGAGGCTTCTGAGCCTCTTGGAAGGAGGCTTCTGAGCTACTTGGAAGGAGGCTCTGAGCCTCTTGGAAGGAGGCCTGAGCCTCTTGGAAGGAGGCTTCCAGGCCTCTTGGAAGGAGGCTTCTGAGCCTCTTGGAAGGAGGCTTCCGAGCCTCTTGGAAGGAGGCTCTCCGAGGCCTCTTGGAAGGAGGCTTCCAGGCCTCTTGGAAGGAGGCTTCTGAGCCTCTTGGAAGGAGGCTTCCTGAGCCTCTTGGAAGGAGGCTTCCAGGCCTCTTGGAAGGAGGCTTCCGAGGCCTCTTGAAGGAGGCTTCTGAGCCTCTTGGAAGGAGGCTTCCGAGCCTCTTGGAAGGAGGCTTCTGAGCCTCTTGGAAGGAGGCTTCTGAGCCTCTTGGAAGGAGGCTTCTGAGCCTCTTGGAAGGAGGCTTGAGCCTCTTGGAAGGAGGCTCTGAGCCTCTTGGAAGGGCTTCCTGAGCCTCTTGGAAGGAGGCTCTGAGCCTCTTGGAAGGAGGCTTCTGAGCCTCTTGGAAGGAGGCTTCTGAGCCTCTTGGAAGGAGGCTTCTGAGCCTCTTGGAAGGAGGCTTGAGCCTCTTGGAAGGAGGCTTGAGCCTCTTGGAAGGAGGCCTGGAGCCTCTTGGAAGGAGGCTTCCAGGCCTCTTGGAAGGAGGCTTGAGCCTCTTGAAGGAGGCTTGAGCCTCTTGGAAGGGAGGCTTGAGGCCTCTTGGAAGGAGGCTTGGAGCCTCTTGGAAGGAGGCTTCTGAGGCCTCTTGGAAGGAGGCTTGAGCCTCTTGGAGGAGGCTTCCTGAGCCTCTTGGAAGGAGGCTTCTGAGCCTCTTGGAAGGAGGCTTCCGAGGCCTCTTGGAAGGAGGCTTCCTGAGCCTCTTGGAAGGAGGCTTCTGAGCCTCTTGGAAGGAGGCCTGAGCCTCTTGAAGGAGGCTGGAGCCTCTTGAAAGGAGGCTCTGAGCCTCTTGAAAGGAGGCTTCCAGGAGCCTCTGAAAGGAGGCTTCCTGAGGCCTCTTGAAGGAGGCTTGAGCCTCTTGAAAGGAGGGCTTCCGAGCCTCTTGAAAGGAGGCTTGAGCCTCTTGAAAGGAGGCTCTGAGGCCTCTTGAAAGGAGGCTTCTGAGGCCTCTTGAAGGAGGCCTGAGCCTCTTGAAAGGAGGCTTGAGCCTCTTGAAAGGGAGGCCGAGCTCTTGAAAGGAGGCTCTGAGCCTCTTGAAAGGAGGCTTGAGCCTCTTGAAAGGAGGCTTGAGGCCTCTTGAAGGAGGGCTGAGCCTCTTGAAAGGAGGCTTGAGCCTCTTGAAGGAGGCTTGAGCCTCTTGAAGGAGGCTTCTGAGCCTCTTGAAAGGAGGCTTCTGAGCCTTGAGGAAAGGAGGCTGAGGCCTCTTGAAAGGAGGCTCTGAGCCTCTTGAAAGGGAGGCTTCCAGGCCTCTTGAAAGGAGGCTTCTGAGGCCTCTTGAAAGGAGGGCTTCTGGAGCCTCTTGGAAAGGGAGGCCTGAGCCTCTTGAAAGGAGGCTTCCTGAGCCTCTTGAAAGGAGGCTTCCTGAGGCCTCTTGAAAGGAGGCTTCCTGAGCCTCTTGAAAGGAGGCTTCCTGAGCCTCTTGAAAGGAGGCTCTGAGGCCCTCTTGAAAGGAGGCTTCTGAGCCTCTTGAAAGGAGGCTTCCTGAGCCTCTTGAAAGGAGGCTTCTGAGCCTCTTGAAAGGAGGCTTCCTGAGCCTCTTGAAAGGAGGCTTCTGAGCCTCTTGAAGGAGGCTTCTGAGCCTCTTGAAAGGGAGGCTTCCAGCCCTCTTGAAAGGAGGCTTGAGCCTCTTGAAAGGAGGCTTCTGAGCCTCTTGAAAGGAGGCTCTGAGCCTCTTGAAGGAGGCTTCTGAGCCTCTTGGAAGGAGGCTTCTGAGCCTCTTGGAAGGAGGCTTCTGAGCCTCTTGAAGGAGGCTTCCGAGGCCTCTTGGAAGGAGGCTTCTGAGGCCTCTTGAAGGAGGCTTCCGAGCCTCTTGAAAGGAGGCTTCCGAGCCTCTTGAAGGAGGCCTTCGAGCCTCTTGAAAGGAGGCTTCCGAGCCTCTTGAAAGGAGGCTTCCGAGCCTCTTGAAAGGAGGCTTCCGAGCCTCTTGAAAGGAGGCTTCCGAGCCTCTTGAAAGGAGGCTTCCGAGCCTCTTGAAAGGAGGTTTCCGAGCTTTTTAGAGAGCCGAGATTTTTAAAATAGTTCTTTCGCCGTTTTGTATTTTGACCTTTTGTTGTACAGCCCTTTATACAATGTGATGGTTTTGGTAGTCTAGATTGACTTGATTTACTGATCGTCATGCATATTATGTATAATACAAAGCTTTAGAATCAAGAATTGAACAATTACGCAGACTTTATTCTTAAGTTTATAACCGTCTGAGACGAGTTTAGTACTCTCGATTTAATTCCACCAATTATTTTGATAACTTTGCAGATACGTATTTCAACCACAACTGTGCTTTTTTTTCATAAGTTTTTATTGGAATTGTAAAACATCCGCCATTTTGCATTTTTGTCCGAGGTAACCCCTGGGGCTAGCGAAAGTACCCCCAGTGGTACTTGTACTCCAGCTTGAGAGCCGCTGCTCTAAAGTGTTTTCTGATGGAATTTCTGCAGAAATTTTCATAAGAATGAAACAAAAAAACAAATTTTCAGAACGATTTCCTAAGAAGTTTTCTGTATAACTTTCCGAATGAATTCCTAGAGCAATATCCGAAGAAAATCATAAAAAAGTTCCAAAGAAATTGCTGAAAAAATGTCGAACAAATCCTCAATAAAAATCACGAAGAAATTCCTACGGATTTCCGAAGTTATTTCAGAAGAATTTCTAACAAAATTTCCGAAGACGAAGGAATTTAAGACGGAAGTCTTAAGGTAAGTTCCAAAAGAATTTCTAAAGTTATTTCCGAGGAAACTCCTAAATGAATTCGTGATAGAATTTCCAGAAAAAATCCATAAAAGAATTTTCTGAAGGGATTTTGAAGAAATTTTCTGAAGAAATTATGAAGGAGTTCCTAAAGGATTTTATCAAGGTATTTACTGAGGAATTTTCAAAGAAATTTGATGAGAAACCGTTAATGGAATTTCCGAAAGAATTCAGCACCAACATTTCAAAAGGGCGAAACTGATTTTCACGTCGGGCGGTGATGGGCTAATTGTTGCCCAGCCACACAATCCATCGCCAATTATTAAAAGAAGAGGATTTGCTGCTGCCATCAGTGATGTTGGTTGACACAAATTATCCCACCAGCGACGTGTTTACAAAAGCAGTTTCGCCCTTTTGAAATGTTGGTGCCGAATTTATGAAGAAATTCACACAGAATTTATGTAGGAATTTTCATTTGAATCTTTAAAGGACTATCCGAAACAGTTCTTTTCTAAAGTTTTTCTAAAGGATTTTCTGAAGGAATTCCGAAAGGGAGTTCTTATGGAACTCCTGTGGGAATTTCCGTAGGAGTTCTTAAAATACCTACTTTGAAGGAATTTTTGAATGCATTGTTGAATACATTATCAGTGGATTTTGAGATGGAATTCTTGAAAGAAAAATGATAGAATTCCTGGATATTACTCCTACCGAATTTTCTGAGTTAGGCTGATGCAAGTATTTAAAAACAATTATGTCTCCCCCCTCGGGTTTTTTGCCCAAAAAAATATGTTGAAAGGGCAACAAAAAAAAATCGGGCAATTTTGAGGATTTTCAAAACGCTCTTTAACAAACCCGAGGAGTTTTATTGATTATTTCCATTTTAGTATTTATTTTTTTAATGTCGACCCCCCCCCCCATAACCTTTCGAAAACCAGTAGGATATAGCAGTTGACGAGCAGTTCCCGAGCATTAGCGGTGTTGAAGGTTTGAAGACCAATCATTAAGATTTACTTTCAGAAAACTTCGATTTTGTGTATGGTCTGGGAGTTTCTGCTCATTCTTCTCCGAGAATTTAATAAACTGTTGTATCTTATTGGTGAAATGTTAAAACCGAATCCTTCGCCAGTATCACTTTTAGTGATCGGGGTATTCTTTACATTCAAACAAGCAATGAGAAGTTTAAGAGTTTTACGAAACTGTCACCTTGTATGATGTGACCAGCAAGCATCTCACGAAACTGAAGAATTTGAACGATTTTCAAGAAAGAGATAAAACAATATTCGGCATTGGATTAAACATATTTTTTTTTTAGTAAATTTAAAACCCAAATATTTAATGACTCTATTGAACACAGAATCGCAGAAGAGGCATTTTTTCATATTTTGGAATTAAACGTATAGCGGGTAATTTAGGGTAACGTTAAATATGCTTATGTAACATTTATTCCAATAAATTGAAAATTGCTTTAAAAAACGCCTTCTAACATTTTTACTCTGATGTGTATTGAAACTATTACAATTTGTTATTAGATAACGAATAATCGACGTTGGGTGTATGCTGTTGTACAAAGTAATTATTTTCACAAGAATACCATTGTGGTCAAATCAATCATCGGGCGCTTCAATTCTCCCACACTGATCAACTAATTCATTCGACGTCATGCAGCGCAAAGTATCTCATTACCAACCTCGCATGTGCATTCCATTCACAGTCGCAGCCACATGTACGAGAAAACGAAAAAAAACTTCACCCATAATTGATGATCCTGTTTGGCTTCGGACGTGTTGCGAAACATTATGAATTGATTCCAATTAACCTTGGCCGAGTGAGTTCCCGAACCCCCGGCCCGGTAAAATGCAATCCCAAAGCAAAATCCAATCGACCGTCCGAACGCAGCGGAAGATTAACCAAATCCTCTTTGCTGATCCGGAGAGATCATCGGAAAACAAAACAAATGAAATCCGGCTCGTCTCTTTCCACCGACTGACTGGACGCTTCGTGGTCCTCGTCGATCCCATGCAACGGCTCAATGAGTGCAAACGCAAGAATGTTTAGCTCGATTTCAAGTCCATTTTTTTCTGTTAGTGCGCAATTAGAAACCTAACAGCAGAAAGAACGAACCAAGACAAAGTTCAAATCCCGAATGATTGACACTTTACGTGATCACTTAGAGCTGGATGGACTTCGTCTTATTCTCAGCCATTATTACCCCTCGCGTGTGAAGACTCATAAGCACCAAATTGGTCCCTTCTCAGTTCGATTCCGTCCCAGTATCGATCCAAAGCAGCCAGCCAGCAGGTTCTCCCTCGAAGAATGCCATTGTGGTTCACCGTTTAGCGTCTGACTGACTGACTGACTGGCCTGTTCCCTGCCAACAACCCCAACAGCAGAGTTCGAGCATTTTTGTAAGGCCGTGCAAGAGACACAATAAGCTTAGATACGTCTGATCAGATTTGAGAACTAATAAGACGGTACAGGCGGCGGAATGACGTCGGAGATGGCAAGGCGAAAAATATGATTCCTCTTGGAAAACGGAGAAAGCGAGCATGGCATTCCATCTGATGAATCCTTCTCGTATCGTAACCAGCTTACCGAACAGCGGCCTTTGTTGTGTGGTTCGTTACATGATTGATTTGGGACAATTAAATGTCACTCAAAAATTCCCGCGTTGAAAGACCCCACTCGCACTCGGTGTCATTCCCTCTCTCTCCATCGATGGAAACTTATTCAAGTACTGGCCCGATGAAGCAATATCAATTTAATCCAATAACTGGCGTAATAACTCCAACCGGGGACAGAAAATCGAAATTAATATTAATTTATTATTTCGTCGGTTGAGCGTTCGCTTTCTATCTATCTTCTTCGGATATCGCGTAAAAAAGTGGAACCGATCGGTGGAACGCAGAAATTCCTGCACAAAAATTCAAAAATTTGGCATGCGTTGCTGATGTTTGGGAATGTTTCGACGCTAAATTATATGAACTATTTACATTTGTTCCTGGTACGAAATCCAATGCGGATTGAAATTTTTCGATTTTTTTTTTCACTCATTGGAATCAATCGTTTTGGTTTCCTGTTTCAGTTAAGTTTAGTGGATCACACAATCGGAATAAAAAATCTCGCATGAGTTCTCAAACGAACCCCATTAAAATTTGAAGTTCCTGAGCGATTCTTTTTACTATAGCAGTTCTAGGCCCAATTCCAACTAGCGCCATTTACATCTCCCAAGAAGAAATATTTTTGGGGGTTCTGTGCATTATATAAAAGATTCAGTTTCTTTTTTTAAGAATTTGTTTAAGCTTTGGGTCATCGAATTTGCCCGATTGGTTTAATAATGATCACAAGTGTAGAACCAAAAAAAAAATTTTTTAAAACTTTGGTCCTTGGGAGAAGTTACGCGAGAATTGTCGAATTCCCTGACCTGTTCCACCGCAAATCGTCCATCAGTGTCCGCACATCCTCCGCCCTGGAATTATCGTTCAATTTATGATTATGATGATTGTTATTATTGTCGCAACAAATTGCGGTGCAGCACATTTTTGCGCCTCTTGTTGTTTATCCCAATGCCGATACTGGCTGCTGCCCGTTTGATAGCACCGAGCCCAACGGGAGTTATGATGCGTGAAATGGCAAATTACTGAAGCGGGACAGGAACAAGGAACGGGCGGCGATTCGAAATCCCGCACACTTGGGATTATTCCGCCGATGTGAAACATTTAAGCTTATTCGGATAAGTTCTTGGGTACTGTTGGGGTGATGATTGGATGCGAGCTGTGTGCGGTATGTAAGCTGACGGTTGGTAGCCTGGACCGCGGGTGGGTTAATCCACTCGAATGGGTTGAAAATGGACCCGGACTAATAATTTATTGAAGCTGAAGCAGGTGCCGAGGGATTTCACGCAACCGGTCGATTAGGCACAGCCCGGATGTGCGGGAAGGTCAGATTTTTTTATTTTCAATATCTAATACAGTAGCGCAGTGCAATGGCAACAAATTGTTAATCTTGAGATATTTATATGAGATCTGTAATGCTTTTAATGGTTCTTGTGTACTTTATTTCAACTATTAAGAATAATGTAAAGATTAATTGCAAAGATGTACAAAGTTTTTTTTTATCAATGGTGAACAATTGGGCCAACGACAGTGTGGTAATATTTGTTCGCTCGGGTTACTTTCTTCTCCCATCACTTACGCAAAATCACAACCCAGCAAGCACGAAACAAATCTTCAAAAAATGTCATTTTTCCTCTGAATAATCATTTGGATTGTTTTCCATTCATTCTATTCACAAATATCATTTCCGCCAACAGTTTTCCAAACACAACAACACAAAGTTATTCTGCCATTAGCCGAGCGACCAAATGCAAAGCATCGTTTTCGTTTCCGATGCCTTTCCGATGGAGGAATTTTATCAATCTTCCAAATCGCTTTCACACCTCACGCTGCCTCGCTTCCTTCCCGTGGAAAGAAAACACTCGCGAGAAAATCCCCTCCGGAGGAAACACATCCCTGCTCCGGCGGAATTGTGATTTGGATGACTGTGACTTTAAATCGATTTTCGATTTCACACCCACCCGGGCTTCCCAGCACAACGCGTCGCTGTCATCGTCTTTGGCCCGGAAATGTCTCTGCAGTTTGCGCATCTTAGGGGCTTCCTAATATGAATGCCATAGGAGGTACACCCGCGCGATAGTAACCACCCGTCTTCTGCTCCGCAATTTCCGCCAGCTTGTGTTGCGAGCCCCGGCGGAAACGGCCTATCGTGCGCCCCGAAAAATTCGATTGCCAACAGATCCTTCTTCTCAGATAAACTTCGAGTCGTCGTCGTAGGCGTTGCTGGAAAGGAATCGATCGCATTTCGGCAGGCAGTCGCATTCGCATACACTCAATTTGGAACGCAGAAATTTATTCATCGATTGCCGACACGCTGCTGCTGCTGGATGCTGCAACGCGAGGATGTCGAGGGCCTCAGAAGCGGAAATTCGATTACCCTCTTGACACCTTCGACGAAATTGAAGAGGACGACGCTCGTGTTGTTCCCTTTTTGTTTCAGTAGGAGTGTGACTTCTAAGGAAACAGAAGACAGCCAGTATCTTGCGTCGTAGTCGTCCGTATTTCATTGCCTAAAAAGGGGGACCGGGAAAAGTTTTCGAGCCTGCTGGCAAGGTGGAACAACTTGGTCCGTTTGTTTGAAAGAAGAGTTTCCTCGGGCGTCGTCCGTAGGTTGAGGAACACTGTGATGGGGTTCGGTTTTTGTCATTCCTTACGAAAGAGTCGTAGGAGTTTGATAATTTGACGTCACGTAATGAGTGGATGTTGTCTTGAAGTAGGGTACTTTTGAAGAAGAGTTTTAGGAAGCTTTGCTGCCGATCAATTTAACATGGTTCTTTGCTTCCATTGCTCATGAAAGTCTTAATATTCATGGCACTTGTTCGCTTCTATGGCAAAGAATGTTCTCTAATAAAATCATCGTTCTCACGAACGGTTACTTGATTATGTTCCTAAAAGATGTTTATCATTGAGTTACGATTGAATTTTGCTTTTTACGAAAAGTTTGAGTTGTTTGAATGATGAAACAATGTGCTATTGTTATATTTTACTGTCAATACCAAATATTACGACTCAACGAATTCCAAATCGCATGATGGAAATTTGCAGGTACCGATCTTACTATGAGTTACATTGATTCAAAATCATGTGCATGGTTGTTTATTAACGAAATTTATGAAAACGGTTCGTTAATTGAAGAAAAGCATTTAGCATTTTACAGGTCAGGTCATTTTTACAAAGGTCAGAATACGTTTTAAGACACTCTAAGCAAAACCGCAGAATCGAGATTCATTCTATTTCCCAAACTTGCTGTATTTGTTCAACTCAGAATTCATTATGTTTTAATATAGGTCCCTCGTCCGATTCAAAACTCATAATTTCCGGACACCCCACTGTCCCTTCTGCTCCTCATGTGAATCAACGACGATGGTGGCTGTAGCACCTACATTATACGAGACACAGCATAGTGCGCGGGATCAACCTTAATGCGTCCAGAAGGTCGCACTCGGTGTATAGCTTGGGGAAATTAAAAAAGCCGAAAACCGCGAAACCGGGTATAAAAAATGTAAAATTATGGAAAACATAAACGTCGCACTTTGCGCGCTGCCATTCATTTTATGGGGTGGGGTCATCATGCGGTGGCGGTGGCAGCGGCGGCGGCAACAAACGGACGTCCGCTGTTGCCATTACCGCCACTGCTGCCGTTGTCATCGTTGTCGCGCTGCGTCGCGTCACAGTCTGCGGGGAGTGAGTGAGAGTGGAAATCACGAATTCCACGGTCGGCTTGAGATACAAAGTGGCATATTATTTAAGATGAAGCGCAAAGACGCCGTTCTCGACGCCACCGCTGCTGCTGTCGCCTACCGTGCCATCGCATTATGTTTGGATGCTTACGCGGAAATATGTATATGTTCATGAAAACATCACTTTTCATTTTATTCAGCGGACTGGGTGCTTGTTGTTCCACTCTAAAAAGCAGAGTTTCTCAACGTCGCATTCATGCTAATTTAAGGGACATTATAATATGGTTAACCCATAGCTCAACAAACATTGGAAGCTGATGGAGCGCGTATTCAACCAAAAATGGTCTTCCTCAGCTAAAAATTTAGCCTGTTCAGCTTAAATTGTTTGAGGGAAGATTCAAGACTTATACACTTTAAAACTTCGAATACAATGCGAAATAAAAGCCACACAATAAAAAATACACCTAGAAAACGCGTAAGACTAGAATTCTGTGTAGTCGGAAGAATGACATTTGACAATAAACCGATGGGCACTTTGGCAAAGAAGCGCGCAATGAGCAGGTTATATTGATTAGGTAAAAAAGCGATTGTGTGTGAACTGACCTGTTAGGGACGACCTGCTAAACACTCGTTTGATTGCGTGTTTCGTAGAATTTAAGTTTAGTTAGGTTAGTCAACGAGGGCCGAACTCCGAACGTGTCAGACAGCAGATCAAGGGTGAGTCCAGAAACGCTAAGCTTCACACGGTTTGGAAGGCCAAGCAACGGTTGGTCGTTACGGTCAGCGGTGCAGCTAAGCCTGAAAAGGCACCCAATTAGGGCTTCCATTCCCGGATACGATTTCCCGGGAAATCAATTTTCCCGGGATTCCCGATTCCCGGGATGCACACTCTAGTTTCCCGAATTTCCCGGGAAATTGTTAAATTAAAGTATTTGAAAATCCATTTCTTATTTTGATGATGAAGTATCAATTATATTTTTGAATAACATCTTCTCACTGTTCCCATAAAGAAACTTCTATTCAATAGCATATTTCGCTTTCAAAGTAGATTACACCCCATATTATCAAAAGTAAAGTTTTTTTATCTGTAGATGCTAGTATTTATTGTTCGGTAATGCGTGTTGAAGGGAGGCAAAGCAAAGCATAAGTTTCCATCAGCCGTTTATTTATTTAGTAGGCCCAATCACCGGTGGATGTTACGTCGAAATAAAAATCTAGTGTTTGATGAAATTCTCAATAGCAAAAACAAAGTTATTTATTCGTGCACAGCGACAAATTTTCTCCAGATCGCAGATATTTAGGCAAGGGACTTTTTGATTCAAACCCCGACTCGTGTTTCAAACAGACTCATGTTTCGAACACTGGTTTTTGTTTAGATATGGGGCCCTCCTTAGCCGTGCGGTAAGACGCGCGGCTACAAAGCAAGACCATGCTGAGGGTGGCTGGGTTCGATTCCCGGTGCTGGTTTAGGCAATTGGAAATTGTCTCGACTTACCTGGGCATAAAAGTATCATCGTGCTAGCCTCATGATATACGAATGCAAAAATGGTAACTTGGCTTAGAAACCTCGCAGTTAATAACTGTGGAAGTGCTTAATGAACACTAAGCTGCGAGGCGGCTCTGTCCCAGTGTGGGGATGTAATGTCAATAAGAAGAAGAAGAAGTGCCTAATTTGGCCAACCCTGAAAAATGCATATTTTCCAAAAACTATTGATCAGTTTCCACAGCTACAAAAACCCACGCTAATAAAACCCACGGAAATTGCTTTATTTTCGGAGTTATGCGAGAAAATGGTCAAATTAGGAACATGGCCAAACTGGTACAGTTGCCCTATGTCTTTTTTTTTAATTATAATGAACTATTGAGAATTGACTGTCTGGATAGGTCTTTACCATAAGGTCATTAGAACAGTCTAATAACAAAAACATGCCAAACTTAAGCAATTTTATGCGTTTCTGGTGCTGCTCGGAATTTCAAACAAAGTTTGACAGAAAAAGTTATTTAATATTGACAGTTAGGATTTGTAAGGTACGACCATAAAACGTTCGTCCGAAAGTATTTTTTCACTTTCGAAAAAATATTTCATTTTTGAAAATATTTTCATAATTCTGCTTTAATACCTCAAATTCGAAGGCGAAATGTGTGTCGTGTCAAGGTTCGTATTATAAATCAAATTTGACCAGAATATTGTTTGTATTAAGAAAATATATGGACGAGTACCAGAATGATTGATTTTAGGAACCTTATGGTAATAACAGAACAAATCCTGTCAAGACGGCTCCTCCATATCAAGGAAGAATGCAAACATTATGGGAATGTAGCACATAGCGGAGCTCATCTGGACACAGCAAATCCTACTCTTGAACGAGGGCAGATGCTGAAACTTTGTCATTTGATGCTCGTGATATAGCGAACGTTTTGCAGAAAGAGGTAACGCTTTTCGAACTAAACAGAGAAAATTCTCAGACTTTTCAACAACTCTTTAACCATTTAAGGTGATTATACAACAAAGCCACAAATCGGCCATTTTGGAAACCACGTGCTTTTTCTAGTAATTTTTCAATGGCACGAATTGAAAGAACCACAACGCCCATGGGGATGAAACATCCGTAGATCGTTTGCTTACTTACGCTATACAATCGACTTTAATTTTAGCATTGTACGAAAATTATTATTTAAAATTCACCACATGGCTTGATTATATAATCACCTTAAGCACAATGCAGCAAATATCAATCCCCTGAGGTCGAGAGTATATTTTTATCCTATGTTATTATTTCAAGTAATGATTTTGAGTTTCGCATAATTGTTTTATTCCCCGGGATCCCGGGAAATCCCGGGAAGTTAACTTTTTATTTCCCGTTTCCCGGGAAGTTGATTCCCGGGAAAAATGGAACCCCTACACCCAATAGTGCAGAGAAAGTGACCAGTTGAGCTAAACAGAGAGGTATCATGTATCAGAGGGACTCAGGCTGTTAAACCTCAGAATGGAGCTAGCCAATCTGCGACAGATTTCCAGTGGATTTAAAATCCCTAGCAATTAGAATTTTTGCATTCGTATATCATGAGGCTAACACGATGACACTTTTATGCCCAGGGAAGTCGAGACAATTTCCAATCCGAAAATTGCTTAGACCGGCACCGGGAATCGAACCCAGCCACCCTCAGCGTGGTCTTGCTTGGTAGCCGCGCATCTTACCGCACGGCTAAGGAGGACCCCGGTCTCGTTATACAGACTTAAACTGCCGCTGGGCCTACACAAAATTTTGGAAAGCTACTTCCAGAATCGCGTACAAGTGTACAACCAGTTTTTAAGATGCAACATGTGTGAGATGTTCACGTAAGTTTTTGCACCCATTCAAGCCTTGCTTGCTATGTTCAAACATGTACATAGCAACCTGAACTCGGATACACACAGGCGCAATGTACATGTTCAAGTATCAGGTTCAGAGCTGCAAGCCATCGCCGTACCAACCACTATGTCACTTTGTTGTTTCACTTTCACGAAGGCAGCCCCTTCAATGCGATGTAGGTAGCGCAACCCTGGTGAGGTAGTCTACCGAAGATTCTACAGCTACCAAGAAAGGCAAAAGTAGAGCAAACGGATTGATTCAACGGCATCAGACCCAGAAACGAATAAAGGACAACGATTGGAAAATCTGATCTTGGAACGTGAGAACTTTGAATAAACCCGCACGTGTTGGGCTCCTGGCTCGTGAGCTGCAGAAGGTCGGCGTGAGTGTGGCAGCAATCCAGGAAATACGGTTACCCAGAACTACAGAACGTGAATTTGGGGCGGTGGATCCCATAGCGAACACTGCGTTTAAGTACCACATCTACTATAGCGGTGGTGCCAGAGCAGAACTAGGAGTTGGCTTCATGGTGATCGGGACATACGAGTGGAGACACTTGCTCACAGATAGACCACGTGCTAGTCAACGGATGACATTTCTTGAATCTTAAAGATGTAAGGTCATTCACAGGTCCGAACATCGACTCAGAATTCACGTCACGAATTCACGAAACAACAGAACGATGCGTTTCAATATCCAACGCTTTGTTGAAGGAGTTGCTGAACAGTACCACCAGAAGCTGGAAGAGCGGAGATGTCACCGGATCTGGCAACGTCAACAAATCGTGGGAAAATATCCACGAAGCTGTTACATCAACAGCGCAGGAAGTGTTAGGCACTGCATAGCAACGCCAACGAAAGGGATAGATTGATGAGGAGTGCCACCGAGTGACGGACGACAAGAATGTTGCTATCCGAGTGGCACAAGTCAAACCAAAATGGTTGCAGCAACTTGATTGTGACTGATTCCGGTTACAGTTACCGATGATGCACGTGTGTGCATCTAGGAGGAGTCGAATGCTAGTGGCTCGTACCCGTTCCTACAAAGAACGGTACAGTGTAGCAAGGGCAGAAGAGAAACGAATCCACCGCAGAAAAAATGCAACACGAAGAGAGTGTGATAGCTAAAGCGCAGGAGAATATGGATAGAAACGATATGCGGAGGTTTTACGCAACTGTCAATGGCGCGCGGCATAAGACTGCGCCAGTGCCCGCCATGTGCAATGACCAAGAGGGAAATTTGCTGACAGACAAGACTATGGTGGCAGCCATAGTGAACCAACGCTAGACGAGGTCAAGAAGGCACTAAACGAGCTGAAAAAGCTGTAAAGCTGTAAAGCTGCTGGGAAAGACGAGATCTCGGTCGAGCTTCTCAAACACAGAAGTGAGCAGCTGCATCAATCAATCCACCACATTATCCAGAGCATATGGGAGGATGTAGAACTGCCTGCCGGCTGGTTGGATGGCCTCATATGCCCGATCTATAAGAAAGGGCACATACTAGAGTGTACCAGTTACAGAGAAATCACCCTTCTGATCTCGGCGTACAAAATCCTGTCACGTATCCTGTTTAACCGACTGAGACCGCTTGAGGAGTCCTTCGTCGACGAATACCAGGCAGGTTTTCGTGAGGGCCGATCAACGACGGTCTGCGGATGCTCCTTGATAAATTCCGGTAGTACAATTTGCACACTCACCTGTTGTCACCATCTGTTCATTGATTTCAAAGCTGCGTACGATTCAGTGAAGAAAAATGAGCAAGGTTTCCGGCGAAACTGATTGAACTGACACGTGCAACGCTGGATGGCTCGAAATCAAGTATTCGGATTGCAGACGAAGTGTCAACTTCGTTTGTGACCTTACACGGATTGAAGCAGGGTGATGCACTTTCGAATTTATTGTTCAACATTGCACTCGAAGGCGCACTTCCAACGGAAGAGCAGCTAGACGCAGCGTCTCTTGAAGATGGCTGGAGAGATATTCGATCCGCCATTGGTAGTACCGCAACCGCTGCAATTGGCACAGTGCCCCCGGATCAGAGAAACGACTGGTATGACGGCGAATGTGAGCAGTTAGTGGAAGAGAAGAATGCAGCATGGGCGAGGTTGCTCCACCGCACGAGGGCGAACGAGGCACGATATAAACAGGCGCGGAACAGACAAAACTCGATTTTCCGGAGGAAAAAGCGCCAGCACGAAAATCGAGACCGTGAAGAAACGGAGCAACTGTACCGCGCTAATAACACACGAAAGTTCTATGAGAAGTTAAACCGTTCACGTAAGGGCCACGTACCACAGCCTGATATGTGTAAGGACTTAAACGGGAACCTTCTTACGAACGAGCGTGAGGTGATCCAAAGGTGGCGGCAGCACTACGAAGAACACCTAAATGGCGATGTGGCAGACGAAGATGGCGGTATGGTGATGGACCTGGGAGAACGCGCGCATGACATAATTCTACCGGCTCCGGATCTCCAGGAAATCCAGGAGGAGATTGGCCGGCTGAAGAACAACAAAGCCCTTGGGGTTGACCATTTTATTATTTCACGCATGGTACGATGTTGCTTCAGTATTTAGTGGTGCGCCCTTGAAAACGCGATCTGGATTGCGTCCCAAGCAGCACGTTTCAGACTGATTTGGTTGCAGTAACTTATATGTGACTGAATTGGGTTGTATATGAGTAATACTAATAGAAAATGGTTTTCAACATGTGTGCTACTCGGGGTGCGGAGTATCCTTAAACTTCCATGTTCAAACCCGTGTGTTTGAACTTGAGCGCACAATCGTGTTCAAACTGGGTTCAATTTTGGTTGGGTTTATGAGGAACTCGCTTTAGACTTAGTGGGCATGTCTGAGTACGAATTCTGGCTTCTGCTGTGGATGTACTGCAGTCTGAGTATGCCAGGACAGTCAATGTGAAAGGTGAGGAGATCCGAGATAAATGTTGCCTTGGAAGCATCATGACGAATTCTCAAGAGATTCAATTCAATCAGTCTGCACCGATCTTCATATCTAGGTAGATTCTGAGGATCGTTCCAAGCCAGGTGTCTCAAAACAAACCTTATGAACTTTTCTGCACTGAATCTATTCTTTGAATTCCATTCTGGAGACCATACTCAAGGCTTCTGGCATCCGCTTCAGAAGCCATGCCTGCAAACAATATAATGCCTTGCGAAAATATACGTTTTTGAGGACCTCTGATGTGCCATCGAAATAAGATGAAGAGCAGTTGCCGGCCAGTCAAATATGACTCGATCTATTGGGATTTTTGTCACCAATTGTTATTATTGCTAAGATCTTGTCTTGTCTTGTCTTAGCACATGCACAGCCAGTATTGAAAAGCATCCTGGAAATGTCGGTTGTGTATCCGAGCATTTTCTTGTCAGCATTAATATTTGCAGCATATCATAGATCTGACACAAATGTTAAAACGGCCAGGCCCACCGTGCAGGCTTGAAATTGGGAGATAATTCATAACTCACCGGCAATCAGATTATTCAGTCATGAATAACATGATCAACGAAGATTTCTGAATTCACGAAAAGAAGAAACGGGGACAGCCGTACCAACCGTTCCACATGCAGGGGTGTTTAAAGAGGTGACTTTGGGATAAGATTAGTGTCACTCCTTGTTGATCTAACTTCCAGGGATGGGACACAGGTATTTCTCCCATATGTCCTGGCTCTTATGCCTAGGCTAAAGCGCCATTACTCGCTCTCTGAAACGAGATAAAACAAAGTAAAATAAAAAAGAATAAAAGTATAGTACAAAATTTACAAACCTTGATCACGTTTTATTACTAAGAGACGCATTGATTTTAATACGATTAACAATTAACTGAAATCAAAATTTTGTTTGAAGAATGCACCAAATGTCTACATTTCACAAATAATAATGCCCACAAACATTTTCTTGTGCTTTATTTTTACATAGAAACAATTAAATATGGATGGAAATCAAACTTCTGGATCAGATTACTCCCGGAAGCAGATACAATGTATAGTCACTAATTGAATGGGCCTGTTTGAAAATCGATATTCCGACCCACATACAATCGACTAGGACCTTTATTCTGCAATTCTTCATCACCAAGTGGTCTACACGCAGACACTTTGTATCATCGTACACGTAAAATAATAGATAAGAAGAATATTTGACTCTGTAGAGTCATGGTATACCATGAAGATGAATGCAATAGCAATGTTCATTCAACAACTAATGTAGAGGTGAGCCCGCTTTGGGCTGAAAGTAGGGGAAACTGGACACACATGATCCCCGGGGACACATGATCCCCCCCTGTTTTCTCGAATACTAATCACATTTTTATACCAGTGATATGTGCAAACGAATCCATTAGATAGATTATTAAATCTGAGTAACATTTGATATTAGTTACTTAATGTAGGGGAACTGTTCCGTTCTCCATCTCACTGTACATATATCAATCACATCGCTAAACAAAGAAATACGGCACCAAATTCGTAGCTTCTCAACATGCGTGCTCACTGCTGAAAAAAATCACAAAAATAATAAACAAACTAAATTCCTTTCCATTGCTTTGTTTTTGATGGGATGGAAATAGGAGCTATGAGATGAAGTGGCGAACCGTTCCCCTATATGAGTTTTAGAGAGGTTTTATTATTTAAGCATTCTCAATCCTTTTTTTCTTCAAAGGAGAAAAGTTTAATAACTTTGAATATGTCCAACCAAAACGTACCAAATTTTTACTGGACGAAGTTTTATTATTGTAGAATTGAATAAATTCATTCAAATAACTATTGCTTATTTTCCATTGAATAAAAAAACAAAACAAAATAAATACTCAAGATGGACACACTTGATCCCCCACCGTTTGGACACACTTGATCCTGATATTGCATATATTAAGGCGTTTGTTGTATACCGTCGCATATTGTTGTATTGTATGTAACTAATTGATCTGTTAAAATTCTTTTCTAGTTAAAAAGTATAAATAAATTTTATTTCTCTTCAATTTTGTTAATCAGACAATACACGCACAATTTGAATTTTTCAATAGCCTTATTTCATTAACCACAACAAAGTGTAGTTGAACATACTTAGTTTTGATTAGTTTTATTAAATACATTTTAACATTATTTTCAATGAAAAAGAGTGTAAATTAAGCTTTAAAATTCTCAACAAATCACAGGGCTTAAAATCAGTATTGTTCGATCTGGTATTATTTTTTTTCCATTTGAACTAGGAGAAGTTTGCTTACAATCACCATTTATTTGTAAATCTTCTTATGGAATTTTTAATAATAGGATCATTCAACATCTTGTGGTCTACAAAAATGATAATGCGTGATAGTACCATATTGATGTATTAAGTCATCATCCTGGTATGATCATGGTTGTGGTATTGGCAGTAGCCTGGCGATCACGATGTACCGTCGTGGGGGGAAGCAATGGGTCAAATAGGGGTGAGAATGTGTCACTGTTTCAGCTACTTAGAATGATTGTAGAATAGATTGAATGCATCTGAGGGCAAGAATTAGATTAAAACTACAAAGATATATTCATGTATCAATCAACCATTTTTGGTATCATAACTGTATCAATCACAAAGAGAGATCCTCTTGGGAACATCATGGTTGTCGTGATATGACCACTGTCTTTTAGTGGAATGAATGGTTTGCAGATAAATCATCATAACCATGCCAATTTTGTTGCTATAGCACACATTCTATCTGTCACTATTACTCTATTCGAGAACTAAAATACTTGCCTTGCCTAATACCAACAATATTTAATTTTTACACGACTGATATTACGGCAGACTATGAAGAATTATTAGGACTTGAGGTTAGACCGATTCAACCTTTCATTAGACTTGGAAGAACCTAAACATGTTCAGCTCATAAAGGGATCAATTTCCCCCTATATGCGGATCAAGTCTCCCGCAAGTTTTGAAAATGCCAAAATTTCTATCTTTCGGCAAAATTGATTTTTGGTAACTTTCATGAACAAATAATTGCTTCCAATGACGTTTTTGAATAGCTTATTAAATTCTTTATCAAGTCCATCAAGAAGTGTGCAAATCTATGCATGGTACATCGAGAAATATCCTAAACAAAAAGTGGGGATCATGTGTGTCCAGTTTCCCCTATAGAACAAAAAATTAACAACTATGCAAATAGGGATAAAACAGCTTCGCTTATTGGAGAATTAGCATAATAGTTTGGATGTTTTCTTCCCTTCCACAGACTATCCAATTAATTAAACTCCACCACTCGGTTGCAGCTCAACTGATATTAATTTGGACCCCAACAGCAAGGCCGTCCTTAGTGTCAGTGACACCGAAGACGGCCCTACTGCTGAGGTCGAAACACGCATCTACAAAGCTGCAATCAAGCGTCGGATTTAAATAGGATAGCACTAACACGTTTTATGACAGGTTTCTACGACTGCAGTGAATGTATAGCTTTCAAGTACAACTTTTTTAGTTTGAAAAGAAAAACAACGATTGTTGAATCGGAATAGCCTCACCAAATATCCGTTCCGGTTTGACATTTGATCGACGTCGACGTCAGGATGAACACGATTTTTCGATTTCTTGAAATTCCTTTTTGGCAGTCGCCGCTACTACAGTTGGTTTTTCAGTCGGCTGGCGGAGTCGAGATCCGTTCTCGAACTTGTATGCACTTTACTCACAGGGAGATCTTCTCGTCCTTGTTCTGATGATCACTTGAATTATCTCAAAGCTCATCCCAAAGGCATCCGACGAGCTGGAGGTGCTGCTGCTGTCATACTTCTTTATTCTGTTCTTATTGCTCTATTACAATAGTATCAAAAAGCGGGAACAAGCCACACACTCACATAAAAAAACACTTTCACATCCGCACGCTAAGTTTAAAGGCAACTATTATGCAAAGTAAATGCACCTCGGATATTAAGCCGTTAAATCATAGCTTTTTACCTCTAGTTTAAGGATCTGTGTCGATTGAAATATTTGATCGGTGAAAATTTGACTTTTTTTACCATTTAAGGGGATATTTTTAATCTAAAAATCTATTCTTATTATTTTTTTTTTTGAAGCTAGTTTTCAAAAATCCAGTTACCACATTTTTTTACTGACGCATTGAGAATTTTTTTTAAATAAAATCAATATTCATATGATGAAAGTAGCAGAAGTTACATATTACATATTTCATTGTTCGAAAGCGAATTCTTGTGTAACTGCATATCTCATACGTGTATATTAAAAAAAAACAGCAACCCAGCACTTGTTACCATAGAAACAGAATTTAACCCTGAACAGGTAAAGAAAATGCTCGATTATACAGTCGACTCTCTACATCTCGATATCTCTCCTTATGTCGATGGTTTCCTCAGTCCCTTCAATCTACACACATTTGAGCTTTCTATCCCTAATATCATTTTGGTTTTATACTGGTTTTATAACACTCTTGTAGAGTAAATTATGGTCTTCAAGAGCGTTATAAAGCTTAAAATGTTACTTGGGTATATCTCGATAACCTCTGTATCTCGATATCCCTTTATCTCAATGTGTTGTGATCATATTTTGTTCAGGATTCACTCTCCTTATGTCGATATGTTCAAATTTTTAGGCTACTAGACCAATAACAAACACATCAACAACAGGAAACGACATTTGTTTTGTTGTCGTTTTTCATAGCAACGAGGTTTTTTGGATCTAGTACCCATTTCAATTTTCCTTCCATTCCTCGATCTCTCCCTATCTCGATGGTCCCTTCAATATCGAGATGCGGAGAGGCGATTGTATTTCAATTGTGTTCATAATCATCTTCTGGAAGAAGGGCACTATGACATAATTTTAGACAAAACCCAGCCTTCAGCGCTACATTAGCTGGTGGGATTGGTATACCAAATTGTTGGCCCTGTAGCAAAAAACCATCAAGACAACTCTGAAGTCTGGACATCAGTGGTGTCAACGCAATTCATCACGCTCAACTTGGCTTCACTGGGCGTTACTGCCGAAGTCTTTTAGTTAAACGGGATGTTTTGAAAGAAAAATAATGCAATGGTTATTATAAGTTATTGGAGAGTCTACCACAGGTAGTTGATTGCTGTTTCAGTGTAATATTGTTGGACTTCTATTCAGACGCCATACGAGCTTTTGTGGCAGTTGAATAGCAACCGGGCTACCAATCACCGAAAAATTATTTTGAAATTCCGCATTCTTGAATTTTGTGAGCGCATCAAAGGGAGGCTTTACAAAGTATACGAAGCAAATAACGGAGGCCATCCACAGAAATTTGTATACTATCTAGCAAAACTACAAAATGCCAGATAACCAAGAACAGTATGCAAATAAACTGTTATCCACGGTGGTAGCATATGACACTGGTCACATAATGCAGACGTCAATTTAGGCTCAATTAAGTTTGAAATACAGAACATAAATACTACTTTGAACTAGTTCGTAGTTTTAATTTTTTGTTTATTTGAAATGTTAAAAAGTGATATTATGTTCTTAAATTTAATAATATTTCTTCTTATTGGCATTACATCAATTACTCTGATATATGCTGCCTCGGAAGTCGGAGCTCAGTGTTTATTTAGCACTTCCACAGTTATTAACTGCGAGGTTTCTTTTCTAAGTTACCATTTTAGCATTCCTATATCATGAGGCTACGATGATACATTATGCCCAGGGATGGCGAGAAAATTTCGTAGACAAGGCCGGGAATCGAACCCAACCACTTTTAGCATGGTCTAGCAGTGCATCTTGCCGCACGACTGGCACGTTAGTCCAGACTACGAACTATATACTTAACCTGATATAGAGAAGCTTGACATCAAGGATCACAAATCTAAATTTCACTGTAAATAATGCATATGACGTCTCATGTCAAGATTATCTATATAAAGTAGCTATATCACCAGTCTGAACGTAGTCTAAGGAAGGCTCCAGATCTATTAATAATAAACCTTAAGAACATTTAAAACTGGCAGTAAATTGAATATAACTTCTACTATTTTCATCATATGAAATATGTTTTTATATGAAAATGTTCCTCAAAGCATCAGGTAAAATTTAGCAGTCGGATTTTATGTAACATGTTTCAAAAAATTATAAAAAAAACAGGAAAGGTTTTTAGGTCATAAATATTACCTTAAATAGTAAAAAAGTCAAAATTTCCCCGATGAAATATTTTAATCGACACAGGTCCTTAAACTAGTGGTCCAAAACTATGACCTAACGGCTCAACATCCGAGGTGCATACACTTTGCATAATGGTTGCCTTTAAACATAGCGTGATCCGGTGTCGTTTGATTTTAGTCGTTTTAAATTCCACGGCCTGAATTTTCCAACGAAAAAATAACGGCAGCAAAAACTGTTACGTGTATTCGCCAACGCGGCATACTTCGATCCTCTTGTTATTTCAATGCATCTCTTGTTATTATAGTAGATTTTTTAAATACATTTTACTTTGTTTATTGTAGGTTCATTTGATAGGGTTAGTTTTGGGAAGGATTAGAATTCGGTGCGGCCGTTTACTGACGTTGGGTACCTGATGGTGTATTCATGCGACTAAGGAGATGCGCTGGTGACATACCTTGGGTGGCGTTCCACGGGTTCATACGCCCGGAACGATGGAATGGGTTGGCTGGCCCAGAAGGAGGGCCAAGATAAAGCCGACGGTGAACACGTGGCGTCGCTTGGTTGTTCGCCGGAAGCGTTTGTAGAGTTGGCTGTCTCGGAACAAGGGGCAGGATGCATGCGACGGCGATGGCGTGATGACACCTAGTAGGTAGCCGGAGGCGTTCAATGGGTTCGTAGACTCGTTACGTGGCTGGGTTCTTTCGACGGGTTCGTTGGCTTGGTCGGCGTCCGACGGGTTCGCTGGCCCGTTTCCCGGAGCAGATGTTGGTCGTGTCACTTTACACGTGGCTGATTGGCGTCCGACGGGTTCGCTGACCCGTTTCCCGGAGCGGATGTTGGACTTGCAGACTTGGTATTGGCTTGGTTGTGGTCCGACGGGTTCGCAAGCACGTTTCACCACGGAGCTGAGGTTGAATATTGAGAACTTACACGTTTACAACCGCTCGCGTCAACTCTCTGCCACTGATTAAACTGATCTGCCTCGATTAAACCTTTTTTCCCTCTTTCTTCGCTGCCCCTTTCGTTCAGTTCTCGGGTTGTCGCTTCTTCGCTCCAAAAATGTGGGTTGCCCGATTTTATTTCGCCGGTTGTGGAAAATGTCCAGGGGTGTGTTAGTTACTTTTTTGGATGGGATGGGTTTTTTTTTTATTTGGATGGAATCAGTATCGTTGACCATATTGTTACCTCATTCGGTAACAAGTTTGGCGGGACAGTTATGCCGAGAAATAGAGCACTTGTTTTGTGGTTTCTACGCATATAAGCCCCGCTCAGTGCATGCCGAGAAATAGATCACTTGTTTTGTGGTTTCTACGCATATCAGCCCCGCTCAGTGCATGATCTCGTGAATGACTTCTTCTTCTTCTTCTTATTGGCATTACATCCCCACACTGGGATAGAGCCGCCTCGCAGCTTAGTGTTCATTAAGCACTTCCACAGTTATTAACTGCGAGGTTTCTAAGCCAGGTTACCATTTTTGCATTCGTATATCATGAGGCTAACAACGATGATACTTTTATGCCCAGGGAAGTCGAGACAATTTCCAATCCGAAAATTACCTAGACCGGCACCGGGAATCGAACCCAGCCACCCTCAGCATGGTCTTGCTTTGTAGCCGCGCGTCTTACCGCACGGCTAAGGAGGGCCCCTCGTGAATGACTACTACGATTGGATTGGAAGATTGGAAGATCTAAGCAGAAAATTCTATTTCAATGTGTGTTGCACCAAAAATTTACAAAGTTCGCCATAATGAAGAATTTAATCCCCGCGAGACAATTATTCGTAGAAATTAAGCAATGGGACAAATAGACTTGATGTTGTTGTCAATGATTTTCTGAACAAAGTTCGAAATCTGTTAGAGTTTTCTAAAAGTATACATCAAAATAGACTGCTCTATGGTGAAAAGTCAAAATCCACAAAAACTAACATGGGACAATTATGCGTAGAAGGGCAGTCCAGGAGTCGCAACAATCAGCAAATGCTACACCGCACCTCGCAAAGAGCTTCTTGCTGCTAGATTACTAGATTAGCAAGATTGATGACGCTGTTCTTTGGTCTGATAGCCAAATCGGACTTGCCTGCCTCCAACCTGTAGTTAGCCTTGGAGTGTTTGTGTCGATCAGAGCGACAAGTATTGTCTATCCGGAATAAATTTATACCGCTTTTTATACCGAAGTTGGATTTTTCTCCAGATGCAGGCAACTTTCCCAACTTCGGAAGTAGTGCGCTGGATTCGCCTAAAGATGCGCTAAACAACTAATTAGCTAAACAATCAATTAGTTTGACAAATAAAACTTCGGAAGAAAGTTCGGTTCGGAAGTCCCGACTACCGAATTCTAACTTGGTGCTACGCCGACAATATTGTTGAGAAGACTGAGAATTTCACCTCAGAAATGTATCAAATTAGTTGGAAATATTTTCAGAGTTTAGTTCATTAAAAGCTGCAACGTATGATATGTAGCATACGTACAGCGTTTCATCAGAAAAGACCATCGGAAAACTGAGATTTGCGGATTTTGGCGATTAACCTGGCCATTCCAGAGATTCGGGTTTCGTTGAGGCTGGTGATTCGAATTATTCGACTTGAAATCAATTTTGTCGAAATTTAAAAAAATATATGAGTTTGAGGAAGATTAAGACACTTGTCGTTGTTGTTCTACTCAGTTTTCTTGTCGATCGATCGACAAAAAAAGATATGGTTTCCAGAAGTATTCATTTAGAGCTAGTTTCTAATGTAAGTACAACATTGAAACGTTTCATAGCAAAGTGAATTGTATGAACTATAAATATGAGTTTTACGACCTCAGTTCACCTTTGCCCATATTCTTCAGTTTTGTCAGTCTTGAGAAATAACTTGATCACTTATTCCACTCTACCAGAAGCACCGAATTTTGGTGAGTTGTAGGGAGCTACAGTCAAATTAAAACTTACATCAAGGGGACACTTAAAGATGATCATTTAACTTGCGATGAGTACACAACCATTTTGTTTCAGGTGAAGGGAACATACGTCCACTTTATACCCATCCATTAGATTCAAATGATTCGCATATAACAACTCCTGGTAATATTTTAATTGGAAAACCATTAACCGCTGTTTCGGAGCTCGGTTACGAGGTGGTTCGAATAAATTGCCTCAGTGCTTGGCAATATGTTCATCGTTAGCGTGACTAATTTCGGGAGAAATGGCATTGTTGGTGTACAGTATATCACAGTAGATCTCGGCACAGCAGCGGTTAAGTAACACCAGAGTGCCTTACAGATAAAGAAAGGAATAAAAATAAATAAATCAAAACTATAATAATATTGGATTGGATTCTCTCAATTAGTATTGCAGATTCCGAAACTTCCACCAAAATGTAACACGGTAAACAAGTTTGCCAACCACCAACTCCAAGTTAGCGCTCTATGGGTGTCTTCAGAATGAAAAACGCGAACACAAATTCTCTTCCCTTTCATCTTCCATTTTTTACGATTCATTTTTTACATTCGCACTCGACGAACGCGGTCGGTGAAAATGAAAACATTATCCCTCACCAACGAGCTTATCAAACGAAAACGAGTGAGAGATTGAAATTGCTAATGAAATTAGTTTGTATTCCGACGGATGCCTTTGACACATGTGTTCAAATGTGATTGGATTAGTTAAACGATTGCTTATTTATGTCACGCCCCTGCACGTTGGCGGTTGTTGCCTGCGCAGGCGGACCGGTTGGTTTCCCGGACGGTTTGTCACCACCGGTGATGACTTGTTTTCTGAATTGGTGGAGGCCAGATTGAAGGTCAACCATCGTGTATCGATTGTCAGAGCAAGAGACGTCCCCGAGAAGGTGCGGTGAATTTGAACAATAAACAAATTTACTCCATCCCGCGGTCCCGGTGTGTCCCGCATCAACCTCGGGAATGAATGAATTGTCGTGTCGCATCGTTCGGTTAGTGTGTAGGAATCGACGGAAAAGTTAATCCCTGAGATGTGACTTGAGCCGCGACGGCGGTTTCGAAGAAATTGAATTGCCGCTAGGGATTTGTGTGACAAGTGTACAGATTACATTTTCAGAATTTGAATTAGGAAGACATAAAAAGCCAAATTTATATAAATCCCTATCTGTTTTCGATGGAATAGACGAAATGATGATCGTTAGGAAATGTTGAAAATGAAGATTGTGTCAATAAATACTAGATCATAGAAAACAATTGCATATAATCTTGAATAATTTTATGCCAGTTTTACATTTGGAATAAACGCCCTCAATAAAGTTTCAAGAAGGTTACAGAAATTTATTTGTTCATCGTAAAATCGAAATGAAAAGTGCAGCACATTATAAACCGTTCAATTGAAAAATTCACAAATTAACATTTTTGGTTGGAAACATTTTCGTTAATATTTGTGTTATTCGAAAAATGTTTGTTGATCCACAGTTGTGACTAATTGAACCGTAAGGAAAACACATTTTTGCATTGCCTTCCTATGCTTATTAAGTGAATTTGTTGACCTTAACTCTTTTTCCATATAAAGAATTATTTTTCAATTATTTACAAGATCAATGCTTTGGAAGCAATTAGAAATAATATTTATTTGTATTTTGAAACATCAATTATGTATTGCAATTGTAAGTGTGATCGACATCCTACTCCAGTATTTGTCCAACTTTAAATTGTCGCCTCTTTACAAATACGAAACGAAACTGCTGAAAGGATGACCAAAACTGCATTACTGTATCACTTACATCTGAACGGAGTAAGTCTGTTGGCCCGTGTTCAACACAGGATAGAACCCATCGGGATCCATTGCACCATCTTTCACACACTGTTTCCCGCAGCAAACTCGCTTTGAAACCGAAGAAAGCCATAGGGACAGAATATTTATCAGTAATTTACATAAATTACAACATCGAGACCCGCACCACTAGCGCAGAGGAGCTGCGTCGTCGCATCGTGGTCCGAGAAATGATCTCCTATGGAAGGGCGATTGGCGGTGGAGGTGGAGTTTGGTGTGTATGAGGAGTCGCATTAGCCTGTCACTTTTGTCATATTTTATTATCATGTGAAATGGTTTTGAAATTTGTTTCCGAGGGATTTTCAGCTTTCGGATCCGTTCGGTTGCTCGGCAGGAGGACACAAGGCGTGCGTTGTATGGTGCGATACGCCGCTGCTGTGGGACTTATGCTTCGCTTTTTGGAGAGACAGGTGATTTAATGAAGACGTTTCCCACCGAGCATCTTTCTGTCCGGGCCGTGCTAACAATGTCCAGGCGGTCTTAAACAATAAGCCATCAAACGACCCATCAGCCCGAAGGAATCCGGCCAGTCAGCAGCGCAGGGAAGCGGAAAAGTGAAAACCATTACGACACTTCGAAGCCGGTGTGACCAAGCAAGTGCGGGCGGGCGGCTTTCTGGCCGGATAATTTAATTCCATCTGGCGCGCTGCTGCACTGCTGCGGTTGGGGTTCCATTCGGGATCGTGGTTCTCTCGCTTTGTGTGTGTTTCATGGTATTTTTTCGCAACCATCAGGGTAAAATATTTAATCTCACACGTTTGCTGCGAGGTTTTGGGGTGTGGATATCACACCAGGGCTGGTTCTCTTGTGAGCATGTCAATGATGACACATAATTTTCCCCTCAAAAATCACACATTCCAAGGAATCCGAAAAATCTTCTTTATTAGATGAATGTCAAACTAAGTTATCCAATAATTGGCAACGCCCTTTTTGGTTCCAATCATGGATGGATAACTGGACAAGTTAATGTCTATTTACCAAGGAAATTAGATACAATGAAACATTGCTGGGTTTTTGAAAAGCATTGAACACATACAGTTGGGCTCAGCATCTTTTGATTATTTAACTGAGATCCAACCAGCAGATGGTTTGGTCCGTGAATTTCTGCTGAAAAAAAACCGTTTGTTTTTTGCGACACTCAAAGGAGCCGCCGTAATCATACATCAGTTACATCAGTATCCAAGATTTGCAATGATGCATAAATTGAAGTGTGAAGATTTTGAAGCACCATAAGAAGAAATGGAGAAATACATAATTTATTGAAAGTCGTAAGTATTCCTGAACATTTTTTACGATTACTTGTTGGTGTCTTTTTGTTAAATGCGAGGAAAGCAGTACCACTTTACCAGTACTACCTTACTATGTATCAATCGTTTAGTTCAACGGTTCTCAATCTGGGATACATGTACCCCTGCACGGAAGAAATAAACTACCCAATAGTGAGTTTAATTCACCCAACCTCGAACATCCGTACGGGAAGCCAAAATTGAGTAAGTAGGGTCGAAGTAGTTTGCCTTTACTCCCATGTTAAAAAAGTACCCAACGGAAAATTTATTGACCCAAATTTAAGTTTAATTCACTCAATTTCGACCTCACGTAATAAAACTCAAAATTGGCTTCCCGTATTGAACTGGCGTCGTTGGATTGATTGGCTCTTTTGTTTTTGACAACAAAAGAAAGAGTGGATGAAAGAGAAGAGAAAAAATAACTCAAAAGTAAGTTTAAAAATACTCAATTTTGGGTACTTTTTTTCTTCCGTGTGGGGTACCATCGCTGGCCCCAGGGGGTCAGAAAAAATAATGAAAAGTAATCAAAGCGTAAATAGTAAAGAAGTGGAATATTACACCATTCTGGGCGTACATGATTTCCAACAAGTTCGTCCTAAATGTATGCAATTTACATAGCATTATGACACTTATTCGTATAAAAAGTGACATAATGCAATACAAATTGCATACATTCAGTTGATAATATAGTTTGAATCTACGGTCTTTGGCATTCCCTTTATGTGCATTTCTTTCGTGCAAATATCAACAACTTTTCTATCAGTGTACCTCGGATAAAAAATACGAAATGGAGGATGTATTACAATTCCAATCAAAACTTATTATTATTATTTTGATAATTGTGTATTTTTTTATTTCAAAACTTTGTCTTGTAGATAATATGCAAGGCGATCATTAAATCAAAACCTTTAAAATCCTACCATTATGAACAGCAAAGTGTGAAACAAAACGTTGAGTGACTAAATTCTAGAATGTAAAGGCTCGGAACCTCCATTTAAGATGGCCTTTCCGAAAAGCTCGGAAGCCTCCTTCCAAGAGGCTCGGAAGCCTCCTTCCAAGAGGCGCGGAAGCCTCCTTCCAAGAGGCTCGGAAGCCTCCTTCCAAGAGGCTCGGAAGCCTCCTTCCAAGAGGCTCGGAAGCCTCCTTCCAAGAGGCTCGGAAGCCTCCTTCCAAGAGGCTCGGAAGCCTCCTTCCAAGAGGCTCGGAAGCCTCCTTCCAAGAGGCTCGGAAGCCTCCTTCCAAGAGGCTCGGAAGCCTCCTTCCAAGAGGCTCGGAAGCCTCCTTCCAAGAGGCTCGGAAGCCTCCTTCCAAGAGGCTCGGAAGCCTCCTTCCAAGAGGCTCGGAAGCCTCCTTCCAAGAGGCCCGGAAACCTCCTTCCAAGAGGCTCTGGAGCCTGCTTCCAAGAGGCTCAGGAAGCCTCCTTCCAAGAGGCCTGAAGCCTCCTTCCAAGAGGCTCGGAAGCCTCCTTCCAAGAGGCTCAAGCCTCCTCCAAGAGGCCTCAAAGCCTCCTTCCAAGAGGCTCGGAAGCCTCCTTCCAAGAGGCCTGGAAGCCTCCTTCCAAGAGGCTCGGAAGCCTCCTCCAAGAGGCCTGGAAGCCTCCTTCCAAGAGGCCTCGGAAGCCTCCTCCAAGAGGCTCGGAAGCCTCCTCCAAGAGGCCTGGAAGCCTCCTTCCAAGAGGCCTGGAAGCCTCCTTCCAAGAGGCCTGGAAGCCTCCTTCCAAGAGGCTCAGAAGCCTCCTTCCAAGAGGCCTGGAAGCCTCCTTCCAAGAGGCTCGGAAGCCTCCTCCAAGAGGCCTGGAAGCCTCCTTCCAAGAGGCTCGGAAGCCTCCTTCCAAGAGGCCTGGAAGCCTCCTTCCAAGAGGCTCTGGAAGCCTCCTTCCAAGAGGCTCGGAAGCCTCCTTCCAAGAGGCTCTGGAAGCCTCCTCCAAGAGGCTCGGAAGCCTCCTTCCAAGAGGCTCGGAAGCCTCCTTCCAAGAGGCTCAGGCCTCCTTCCAAGAGGCTCTGGAACCCTCCTTCCAAGAGGCTCAGAAGCCTCCTTCCAAGAGGCTCGGAAGCCTCCTTCCAAAAGGCTAGGAAGCCTCCTTTCAGCATCCTTCCAAGAGGCTTGGAAGCCTCCTTCCAAGAGGCTCGGAAGCCTCCTTCCAAGAGGCTCGGAAGCCTCCTTCCAAGAGGCGTGGAAGCCTCCTTCCAAGAGGCGTGGAAGCAGCCTCCTTCCAAGAGGCTTGGAAGCCTCCTTCCAAGAGGCTTGGAAGCCGGAAGCATCCTTCCAAGAGGCTTGGAAGCCTCCTCCAAGAGGCTCAGAAGCCTCCTCCAAGAGGCTCGGACGCCTCCTCTCAAGAGGCTCGGACGCCTCCTTCCAAGAGGCCCGGAAGCCTCCTCCAAGAGGCCTGGAAGCCTCCTCCAAGAGGCTCTGGAAGCCTCCTCCAAGAGGCTCAAGCCTCCTTCCAAGAGGCTCAGAAGCCTCCTTCCAAGAGGCCTGGAAGCCTCCTCCACGAGGCTCGGAAGCCTCCTCCAGGAGGCCCGGAAGCCTCCTCCAAGAGGCTCGGAAGCCTCCTTCCAAGAGGCTCGGAAGCCTCCTTCCAAGAGGCTCGGAAGCCTCCTTCCAAGAGGCTCGGAAGCCTCCTTCCAAGAGGCTCGGAAGCCTCCTTCCAAGAGGCTCGGAAGCCTCCTTCCAAGAGGCCCGGAAGCCTCCTTCCAAGAGGCCCGGAAGCCTCCTTCCAAGAGGCTCGGAAGCCTCCTTCCAAGAGGCCCGGAAGCCTCCTTCCAAGAGGCCGGGAAGCCGCCTTCCAAGAGGCTTGGAAGCCTCCTTCCAAGAGGCTCAGAAGCCTCCTTCCAAGAGGCCTGGAAGCCTCCTCCAAGAGGCCTGGAAGCCTCCTTCCAAGAGGTTCGGAAGCCTCCTTCCAAGAGGTTTGGAAGCCTCCTTCCAAGAGGCTCGGAAGCCTCCTTCCAAGAGGCTCGGAAGCCTCCTTCCAAGAGGCTCGGACGCCTCCTTCCAAGAGGCTCGGAAGCCTCCTTTCAAGAGGCTCGGAAGCCTCCTTCCAAGCAGCTCGGAAGCCTCCTGCCAAGCAGCTCGGAAGCCTCCTGCCAAGCAGCTCGGAAGCCTCCTGCCAAGCAGCTCGGAAGCCTCCTTCCAAGCAGCTCGGAAGCCTCCTTCCAAGAGGCTCGGAAGCCGCCTTCCAAGAGGCTCGGAAGCCTCCTTCCAAGAGGCTCCGGAAGCCTCCTTCAAGAGGCTCAGAGCCTCCTCCAAGAGGCTCAGGAAAGCCTCCTTCCAAAAGGCTCGGAAGCCGCCTTCCAAGAGGCTCGGAAGCCTCCTTCCAAGAGGCGTGGTAGCCTCCTTCCAAGAGGCTCGGAAGCCTCCTTCCAAGAGGCGTGGAAGCCTCCTTCCAAGAGGCTCGGAAGCCTCCTTCCAAGAGGCTCGGAAGCCTCCTTCCAAGAGGCTCGGAAGCCTCCTTCCAAGAGGCTCGGAAGCCTCCTTCCAAGAGGCTCGGAAGCCTCCTTCCAAGAGGCTCGGAAGCCTCCTTTCAATTAGCTCGGAAGCCTTCTTTCAAGAGGCTCGGAAGCCTTCTTTCAAGAAGCTCGGAAGCCTCCTTTCAAGAGGCTCGGAAGCCTCATCAAGAGGCTCAGAAGTTTCCTTTCAAGAGGCTCAGAAGCCTCCTTTCAGAAGCCCGGAAACTATTTTTCAACTTTTTTTTAAAAACATAGTAAATTTGTTAAACTTTTCCTACGATATGTTCCTTCTGTCAAGCTGATCCCAAGACGAATGCTTGGTGAGATAGTCTTGCAAATCAGTCCATCCGTTCGTGAGCTATATTACCCTAATGAAAATGGTAGTTAATTTTTAACAACATAGATTTGTAACGGCCTCAGAAGTTGTTATCAAGACATACAGTTTCAACCCATGTTCCTAAGGCCGACCCTGTCCCTTTGGTGCAACTTGTTTCCTGAAGGCATCATGAGAAGAACCAAATTTATCACTCTCCCAATCGAAATTAATTGCGCACACACGTACACAGAACTTGGGGTCAACGAGGTGGAATTTCGCTGTAGGAAGGAAAAAAAACTCCCCAAAACGAAAGAACAGACAAGAAGATGAATTTCCACCGTGGCGCCTGAGGTTGAACGCGTCTGCATTGAAGTAAGGGCTGGTTCGGAAAATTCCAACCGAACATCCCCGGCACATTACGCTCGCCGTTCGTGGCCAACAGCATGCGGAGCTCCATTATTCTCCACTATCGCAAACCGTACGGCACTTTATTTAATTTATGTTTAATTCCAACAACGCCAGAGCAGTGCCATCGGTGGAGTTCTACGACCTTCGGCAGTGTTGACCATCACATGACCCGACAAAGCGCACCAAATCCCTGTTGGATTTGTATTGAAACGCAGGAAAAAAGAGTACAATCGCGACAGACACATACACAATAGGCAACAGACTGCAACCACGCGCCGTTCCCGTTGGTCATTGGGAGTCAGGACATCGCAGCACCACACGGAGGATGGAAGAAAATCTGCGTTCAGCAACAACTGCTGCGTGTGTAGAAGCAGAAATAATGGCAACTTTATTAATATTTCATGGAAAATGTTGTCTGTAAACTCTGCCATAAGCGAATAAACTGGAAAAAGTACACCACAATGCCCACGCAAAAAAAATCCTCGTCGGTTGCAATTTTTCTCGCATTAATTCATTAAATTGTTGTACCCGTTTCGCAGCGAGACTTTAACAGCACTTGGCGTACGCAATTTTTTACCCACTTGAAATTTATCCATGAGCGTCGCTGGATGCCCATCGTTTTGGTAAATACAAAGTTCCACTTTCAATCGAACGTGAACAAAACATTAGAGTAAGTTGCAATCGCATCATCCTACCTTCATACGTCCGCATAATCCAAACAACTTCATCCCGACAACCTCCATCCTTTCATCTAGCCTTGATCTTGCCGGCAGTTTTTACTCACTTTTCACCATCGGAAAGCAGCCATTGTCGTTGGCCCGTCCAATCGGATCGATATTAAAGCAATTAAACGATAAATATTTGATTCGCGAACTCTCTGCCGCCACTCGTGGATGTTTCACAATTCATTTTTCGGATCGCATTTTTTTGTGGTGATGCCTGATCCATGCTCCGAATCGCAAACCGAAGCCAAGCGCAGCCAGCTTCCGTCAAGTGGAAACATTAAATCGCCGAAATTGGATCCCCTTCAACAGTTTGAAAAACCACTCAATTTTCCCTGATGCGTGGTCGTTCTCCCTTTCGGTCATACTGACGATAATTCATAATCAAAGGACAATAACTCATATTTATCATTGTTATCTGAAGCGCCAACAACACGACCGCGACGCGGTGTGGTTTCGGCGAGAGAAAAGATTGCGACCTGGGCCCTGGGAGCGCTTGTCTGCATGTTTCTTTTGTGTTTAGTCCCGGTTGGTTGGGTTGGTTGGTCGGTTGGTGGTGCGACAATAATGTTGATGATGAGGACAGTGATAAATCATAAATCGTTGAGAACTTTTGAGCAGTTTTTTTTTCTTCCGGCGGGCCGAATCGGCACATTTTGAATATAGGTGAGAGTGAAGCTGGGTGATGGAGCGAGGGAAGAATGAGCGAATGTTTCAAAATATTTGGCGCAGACGTTCGGCGAATGGTGGGACATGAAAAGTTTGGCTTTTTGTGGACTATTGGGCCGGTTGCCCACAGGCTTGCGAGGGAACGAATGTATCGAATTTCATATCGCTGGAAGCCGAGAAGGATGTTGATGTGGAAAAAATATAACAAATAATAACGATGATTGAGGTTGAATGTTTTAAGCTGGCGGGTAGGGTTATTCTCCTGCTCAAGGTCAGTATTTTAGGTGTCAGCAGTAAAATTGAAGCTTGAACTGGTCGTCTTGAATTGCAAGACATTTGTACAAAGTAATGTGCATCGATGATGTTGAACAATTGATTTAAAAAAAATCTTTTGTCTAAGGGACGCAAACGGGAATCTTCTTGATAAACAGGGCGTTAAGCTGGATTATGGCAACTATCGTACGCTCACATTGCTGAACCGCGCCTTCAATGTTCTCTCCCAAATTTCATGCCGTCGATTAACATTACAAGAGACTTCATGGGGCATTACTAGACGAATCCTATACCACAGAGTACTCACCATACGCCAGATACTGCGGAAATGTCGCGAATACAATGTGTTCACACATTATCTGATGTTTATCAACTTCAAATTCGCATACGACTAAATCCATCGAAATCAATTATTGCATGAACACGAATTCCATGAATATTGCATGAAGATGACCATGAAACAAAAATCTATGTGTTTCCAGGTACGCTCTTGAGTCCTTTCAGAAAGCGCAAATGGTTAAACGAATCGTACTATCTTCCAATACGTCGAAGACGAAGGCTACATGGTAGGAAGAAGGTCAAGAGAAGACAATATTAATCACCGACCACGATTTTGTATCAGTGATGATGAAATAGACTGCCGAAAACGACACCAGCAGAGAAATTTGAACAGAGAGAAGAACAGATCATTCTGCTGAAAAAGGCATTTGATCGAATGATGTAAATCACCCGTTTGGCAAAACGCAAATGGTAGTCATGTAATCATATGATGATCATAAGGTTACGCTGGTGCTTATTAGTTTATTTCCAGGCCCGTTCCATTCTCCTACTTTGTATCTTTGCTTTCCATATATCTCTCATGTTCTAACAATCGCTAGAACTGGAAATGGACTTCATATCGCTTCCAGCTTCTATCCTATTCCTTTAACTGGACTATTCCCGAGCAGCACACATGTTATACAAAAGTTACTGTAACCCCTAACCAACTGAATTTGGTCACATTTGAGTTGCTGAAACCAAATTGGTCTGGGTTGTGCTGCTAGGGTTATAGTGGTCTTTGTTAGAATTCTAACTGGACTAAAACTTAATTCTGCATCCAATCAGAGTATACCGTTTTTTCATTCCTATCACATTGGCAATCCGTTAACCAAGACTAACCTTTGCAATAGAACCTTCATACAAGATACAATGAAAGTCCGAAATAACCGTGCTCTAGACTTGTAGTGGGCGAGTTACTACATCATCAACTCCTTTCCATCCCCGATTGATACTAGAGCCCTGGAACTGTCCCAAGGCACCATCGATTGATACCCTATTCAATTACGATTGTTCTGGTCAATCACGGAGTATACAGTGATCATGCTCATGCTCAAAACACGCGTTTAGGAAAACGAAATGTTCGGCTCTATGCACCTTTTGACCATTATTAAAATCATTCGGGATATGGTCTGTTGGGCCAAATGACATTTTCGACCGTAAGACCTTGTTTTCGATCAAATAACATTTTCGGCCGAGGGACATTTTCGATCAAATCCCTTTTATCGGCCGTATGACCTGTTAGGGCAAACTCTATTTTCGACTAAACGAAATTTTCGGCCGAACGATCAGACACAAACCTCTTCTTCCGCCAAACGCCTTGTTCGGCTAAATGGCTTCTTTAGCTAAATGTCGTGTTCGGTCAATCGAATTATTCGATGAATTAGTTTTTGGCTTGATAACCGTTTATGCCAAGCATTTAAAATGACCAAGTGGTAGTCGGCCAAAATTTCCTCTGTATTTGTTTTATAATAAACGTAGAAGATTAATCGGAAGAAAGTTCTCCAGATATTAGTCCACAGCTTGTACCCCGAAACCAGTTCCGAATGACCAGAACTGACCGACGAAGGTTCAAAATCAGTTCAGTCATATGTTTATATCGTTTATATCATTGTTTTTGCTCGATTTGATTTTGATAAGTTGAAGTATGCGTATAACTAATGGCTTTGGTAAAGTTTGGCATAAGTCTCATAGAAGAGAACCTCAGAACCGCTTCTTTCAAGCTCCAGATTCTCACAGAAGTGGCCAGGAGTAGCCTCAATACAAACAAATATCTCACTTTTTTTCATGGTGAATCATGGAGTTTTCTAAATTGCATGCCATGTTTTACATAGATTTAACGTAAGGATTTGAGTTTTTTCAACGAACGAACAAAAAAGGTGTCCTCAAATTTTTTTTCCGAATAACCTAGGCATTAGAAAATATGTACAGAAACCAAATGTCCTGTGTTTAAAAATATCTATGTGATTGCAAGCCATACATATAATTATCGTGTTTTGAACACACGTCTACTATTTCAGGGTCCCCAATACGTCCTGGAGTTCAGAACATGTGATCTTCCCGATCAACCAAGCTCCGAATGATGTATCCGTTAAGGGCTAAACAACATAGCAGGTCCATTGAGCCAATATGATTACCCAAGTAACATTTCAAGTTTTATTCCGCCCTAGGAATGGTTTTCAAGATCAATTTATAAGATCTAACAATAAAACCGAGTAATACACGGCAACCTTCTGATGACCACTATAAGAGTAAGATATTGCCAAGTGGCCCTCTCCAGATAACCACTATAAACCTTTTATAAGAGCATTTAGAAACCCTTCTTAAACCACCCGCAAAAAGGGGAATTTGGCTGCGGCAGCTGTCAAAATGTTGCTCTGAAAAAAGAGAAATAAAACTTTGCAGAAAATAATAACAAAATGGATTGTTGGTGGATGTTATGATGATGACAACAAATTAATATTTTTTCAGGTTGTTTTTTTTCGATTCAGTATAATTAAAAGGAAGTGCGCGTCTAACTTTATGGTCAAAGCTGGCGAAAAAATAACGTTGAACACCACGCGCCGGCAGTATAACGTAATTCAGGGAAATTAATCGAAAATATTCATCACCACAACACCTTAGGATGTCCATTAAATCGATTAGTACTTTTGCCTAAATTATTAATAAATAAAATTAGTTATCAGAAAAAGTATGATACGGGGTGAAAATTTCGTTAAATCATGAATTTCAATGAAATAATTCACTGACTGCGAAATGCTACTTCATTTTCAATATGGCCATCATGGAATTTGATCAGAAAATTTTCGCTTTTATTAAACACCGTCATAAACTCTTCGCAATGCAAACATTCTTATGGGGGTTATTCATTTGACCACATTATGACCAAAAATTTGAGCTTTATTCGAGCGTTGAAAATTGGATTTATTACGCTCTTTATCACAACCATAGATATGTTCATATGGTCAATAGGCATTTGACGTATGAAGCTTTTTGAAGCAGATTTATGAGAGGTTTATTGATAGCAATAAGAACGCCAATAAAACTGAGCAATTAGCTTGGTGATTGCTGTCATAAGTCTGCAATAAGAATTAGATAAATCCAAGAAGCATGGAAATTGTTACTTGGGTACACTCATTATTTTTACAAGCTACAACATACCTTTTTAGTTCACCAAAACGTCATGTTCTAAACTACATATATTCTACCCGATCAATCATGGTTGATTTTGTGTATAGTTTTGCTACTTGCTAAAGCAAATCACGAAGGTTATTAATCCTATCGCTAATTCGCTACCGAGGTGTGGCGACGGGGTAAAGGTTGTTTGGCCTAAAGCCATTAGGCTAAATTTCATCTGGGCGAAGTCCTTTAGTCCGAATAAAACGGATCTTAGGCCAAAAATTAAACGAAGAAAAGAAATAATAGTTTTTTTTTCCATATTACTAGATCTGTGAGCTGATTGAACATTTTCCGCCGGCGGGGTAATAGATTACTTTCAGTCAGCGGTGGCGGCGTGGGTCAGCGTGAGTTGAACTCAAACGTCTATCTGGAGTTTCTTTTAAAATTCCTCAACGAGTTCGTTGAGAAGTTGATTCAGAAATTCTCCTGGACATTCCTCCAGGAATTCCTCCGAAAGTCCCTCGGGGAACTTCTCCGTAAGTTTTTCCGGAAATTCCTCCGGAAGCTCCGTCAGGAATTCCTCCGGAAGTTCCGTCAGGAATTCCTCCGGAAGTTCCGTCAGAAATTCCTCCGGAAGTTCCGTCAGGAAGTTCTTCAAAAGTTTCTCCAAGAATTCATCTTTTTTTCCCTGGGAATTCCTCCATGATTTTCTCTAGAAGTTGTTCAAGAAATTCCTCCGGAAGTTTTCCAGAAATTCTTCCAAAGGTTCCACCAGAAATTAGTTAGGAAGTTTCTCTAGGAATTCTTTGAGAAGCTCCTCCAGGAATACCTCGGAAGGTTCCTCCCAAAGTTCTTCCCTGAATTCTTACAAAAGTTCAATAAAAAATACTCCACGGATTCCGAATGAAGCTTCTTCTTTTTCTCCAGGAATTGTTTAGCAAAACCGGAGATTTCTACAAGATTTTTTCGAAAGTTTTTTAAGAAATTCGTCTAAATTCCCTTTAAAACTTTTTGGTGGAGCACAGAAAAACCAAAGGTGCTATGACGAAATGTCTCCGTGTCTTCATCCAGGAAGGGTTTTTTTTTACAAATAGTCCCGTAGAATGACCGCCATTTTTTTTCTAGGAATTTCCCCTGAAATTCTCCCTGGAGTTAATAAGTTTTTCCAAGAACTATTCATAAATTACTCCAGAAATTTCCACTGAACTACTCTTGTATCACACATAAAATGTTTAAACCAAATCCAGAAAATTCTTATAATCCACAACTTTCTCCAGAAATTAACCCAGAAATTCCTCCAGTTATTTCTCGAAACATTCCAATCAGAAGCGCCCCATAAAATCGTTTGGGAATTTATTTGTTTATTCGAATTGGTCGCACAGACAGATAGAACTATTCACTAATGCTATTTCTAAACATTAACTTGGACAAATTAAAAACAAATTTCACAGACACTTCGTTAAAAACGACGACAACAAACATAGAAAGGGTTGTTTTGCCCGAAAACAGTACGATGAACAAGAAAACTAAGGAATTCTGCACGTCGAGTATTACTAGCCGGAACATTGAGATCGATGTTGTTCAACAGTTCCGAGCAGTCGAAGTTGCTGCTTGATATGTCAAACACGAGTAAGCGCTGCAAGAGAATACTCCTGCCAGCCAAAGTTGGCAGGCGCAACGATGCTCATACGATGGCAAACGAACAGGATCATTCCATGGCAGGAGACGAAGAGCGAAACGAAGAAAATTCCGTTGAGTTCGTTTGATCCGGTTAGTGTTAACAGCCTGATATGGTGCCCAGACTAGCACACCATATTCAAGAATGCTCCGTACAAGTACACAATAGAGTGACTTGAAGCAAGCACTATGTATGCTTTTGCAGTCGTTACTGCAATGTGCTGAGCAAAATTGAGTTTTTCCTCCAGTAGTACTCCAAGATCCTTGACAGTGTTGACTCGGGCGTTGCTGGCAGATGACATCATATAGTTGAAGACAGTTGCATTCCTCGTTTGACAAAATTAAATCGCATTACTTTTCTTGACATTTACTTCCATTTCGTTGCACCAGTTCAGTAATGTGTCAATGTCAGCTTGGTTAGCATAGCACTCAGCAACTGATGACACTAAACGAACGAATTTTAAGTCATCGGCGAACATTAGCTTTGGAGATTTATTTGCAATGCAGAGATCGTTGACAAACAATACAAAAAGAAGTGGAGGAAGATGACTCGCTTGAGGCAAGAGTCCGACTTAGTTTCGCCAATGCGCACGCAAGCGCTACGTTCCGCAAGATAAGGAAGCACCCAGCTCGTCAACCAGGTCGGAAGACCCATTTTGTCCATTTTTTCTAGTGCCAAAGAGTGAGACATTCTATCAATCGCTTCGGCAAAACCGATATAAATGGCATCGATTTGTTGTCGTTTATCAAGCGATTTCACCAATGAAGTCACGTATGTCGAACGGAAATATCGTTTCCTAGCTTTACGCAAACGGTTACGGAGATGCTGTAGCTCTCTGTCCCACCAAAGCTGTCTTTTCCTCATAGGTAGGCATCGTTGTTTCATCGGAACAACATCTCGGACAATGGAATACACTCGTTGGTAGAAATTTGTTACGGCCTTGTCAATGTTGCACCCATAGAGACATTCGTCCCAGCGAACGGCAGAAATTAATGCATTCAGCAATAAAAAGTCACATTAACGAAAATCAAAATTTGAAGGGTCTACTGAATTCCAATCATCGTTACACTTATCTGCGGTTGCAAATGACAATTCTTTAGTAATTCTTTAGTAATTCCCCTTTAGTAAATCCTAAAAAAACATCTTTATGTGTTTTCAAATTATATTAAGGTCGATAAAAATATAAAAAAAAATCAATTAAGTCTCTCCCCCACCCCGCTTGGATTATTTTGCCCAACAATGTTGTTTTGAAAGTCGTATGTTTTTGATTCTTCAATAAATGCGGGGAGTTCTTTTATTCTTTTCATTTTAATAAATTTTATATCCCCCCCTCCCTTCCCCTTTGACCTTTCGGACATCAATAGAACACAATTTTAATTAAATATTTGTAATAACTTAATTGAAATTTCAAATGAAGTTCTGAAAAAAATTCAGACCAAAACACCAAAGACACGAATAGGACTGATAAGCTACTGAATTTTTACTATTAACAGACAATTCAATGTCTGTAAATAGTAGTCTCGTTGTGTGAGCATCGTTATTCGTAAAATATTCAACTATCATTTTTAGATTTAATTTTAGTTCAATTCGGGAAATGAGACGCAGTCTTTGAAAAAATATGTGTATATTTGCCCGAGCATACTTGTGTAGCAAAATAATTTCAATGCTAGTTACAGTTGTGGGTAGGTCACCATCCAATAATTTCTGCATACTTAGAAGTAGATACATGTAATAATAACTTGACTGAAAATATGTATTACTGATAGGATGAAGTTACCAGTTAAAATGATCTTTCCACAAAATGTACGACAGCCATTAACCTACTGGTTTAAGAGCCCTTTAATAGCAATAGGCGAGCTGTGGCGCAAAGCCGGACAAAACCTCAAGTTTTTTTTTCGTGATTTTCGTGAAGCCCATATTTTTTTAATTCAACATAGCACATATTTAATGAGCAAGTTTTGATTGTAGCTTGTAAATTTAATTTTTGGTGTCTTGTTGAAGTTCATTCCGTAAAGTGTCTCCCGAACAAATATGTATGGGAAAATGAAATTTGGTTAAACTTTTGGGAAAGATTCGATTATGTACACTAAGGTTTTTTTTACGTCGCTCCATGTACCGCGTAAAAAAAACCGCGTAAAAAAAACCGCGTTATTTCAAAAAAACGACGTAAAAAAAACCGCGCTATTTTAAAATAACGACGTAAAAAAACCTATTGGGGGACTTAGAAAATGTTATATGTTGGTGCCTACTGGGGACTTAGACTATTTTTTTATGCCGGTGCCTATTGGGGACTTAGTAAATTTTAAATTAGGACTTATAATGGACGGGGCTTCTTCCTATTTGTTCGCTAGGTGTTGTTTGTAGGTCATAGTACGCTAGTATCGATCGTGATATGGTACATGGTTTTTGTGATATGAAACCAAGAATGTGTTCCGATCTATGCTCAAGCTCATCAAAGAATCTCCTGAAATAAGGCCTTGAGAGCTATGAAATAAGGCCTTGAAATCTATAAAGATCTGTCCTCTTGTTTCAAATATGGTACATGCTCTGTGTGACTCATAGAATAGATTGTGTTCAAAGCCTAAGTTTTTGGTCATCCAAAAAAATCCCGTAGTAAGGCCTTTGGATCTATACGCGTAACCAAAGATCTGTCCGCCTGTTTCAAATATGGTACATGCTCTGAGTGACTCATAGAAAAGATTGTGTTCAAAGCCTAAGTTCTTGGTCATCCAAAAAAGAAATCCGAAACAAGGCCTTTAGATCTACACGCGTAACCAAAGATCTGTTCGCTTGTTTCAAATATGGTACATGCTCTACGTAACTCATAGCATAGATTGTGTTCAAAGCATAAGTTCCTGGTCATCCAAAAAAAATTCCGAAGTAAGGTCTTTGGATCTATACGCGTAACCAAAGATCCGTCCGCCGGTTGCAAATATGGTACATGCTCTGTGTGACTCATAGAATAGATTGAGTTCAAAGCATAAGTTCTTGGTCATCCAAAAATTTCCGAAGTATGGCCTTTGGATCTACACGCGTAACCAAAGATCTATCAGCCTGTTTCAAATATGGTACATGCTCTACGTGACTCATAGAATAGATTGTGTTCAAAACATAAGTTCTTGGTCATCCAAAAAGTTTCCGAAGTAAGACCTTTAGATCTACATGCGTAACCATAGATCTATCCGCTTGTTTCAAATATGGTACATGCTCTACGTGACTCATAGAATAGATTGTGTTCAAAGCATAAGTTCTTGGTCATCCAAAATTTTCCGAAGTAAGACCTTTGGATCTCTGGATTCTGGAACCCATTTTGATGAGCTCAGCTCCGACACCATCCTTACCAGCTTCTTTATTTATATCTTTGGGTTGTTGATTTTTTTCGGTGAAAAACGACACACACAATTCCCGTTTTTTGATAACGTTTCGGCTTACTCCATTCAGCCATCATCAGATCTATGAAAATGTTTTATTAATTACTTTTAGTTAAATACAATTTTCTTTTTCACTCACTTACATTGAAAAAAACGTTTACATCCCACCAGTGTGGTCTAATAACTAACCCCCCTTTTACTCGATCTAACACTATCAGCTCCTATGTGTGTATTGCACCATGTGCGTCATCGTCGCTGCCGAGTTGACGTACGCCTGTTCAACGATCGTAATTTGCACACTAGTGCGTTGTAGGCCGAGTCTATACCACCGCATTCTCGTTGCAGATTTACCGTCACGTCATTGCTCATCAGCTTTATGTGGAAAGCCTCCGCGATTAACCTGTTCTCCTGGTTTTCGATTTGTTCCAATATAGTTGTGTTGTTGAAATCAAAATTGTGTCCGTCTGTCAAATGATGTTGTGCAAGACCCGTCCTCGACTCCTTCTTTCTTATGCTGGTTCTATGTTCGTTGATTCTGGTTTCCAACATGCGGCCTGTTTGTCCCACATACACTTTTTTATCACCAGCGCCGCATGGTATCGCATACACAACATTTTTGGTTTTATTTTTGGGGATTGGATCTTTTAGTTTGCTGAATATAGTGTTTTTGGTTTTGTTTCGTGTTTGGTATGCTAGTGTAATGTTATGCTTTTTTAGAATTTTGCATAATTTTTCACTTAAGCAGGGTATGTATGGTGTTGACACAAATTTGTTTTCCTCTTTTTTGTCTTTGTTTTGCTGTAGAGTGTTGTAGTGCTGATGGATTCGTTGTTTGAGCATCTTTTCGATGAACCATTGTGGATAGTGGTTCTTCTTAAGAATTTGCCGTACTGTTATGATGGTGTTGTGCCTGTCTGTTGCGTCTGTTAATTTGATTGCTCGGTCTATCAATGCAATGGCTGTATTCCGTTTATGTTGGAATGGGCTTTCCGAATTGAAGTCCAGATACCTTCCATTCATCTGTTTTGGTGTCCACATTTTCTTGATTTGCCCGTCTGTTCTGTGTAGTGTCATGTCTAAGAATTTCAGTTTATGTCAGCTTCTTTATTGGTCTTTAGCTGTCTGATGGCATCCTTAACTTACCTCAGGGTATGGGCAGAATGGATCCTTATCATCATCAGTGCTTCCGGTGTGTAGGCTAAACGTTGATTATGCTTAAGCTGAAGAACCGGTCTTTGACCCTCAACCTGCACATTCTCTCATGAATCGGTCACCACCAGATCGCGCCTTTGAATATCGTTCATCACTATGGGGACAAGAAGGCGAGGTACGCAGCAAACAAGATAAATCGATCAGTTGAAGACAATTTGACGACCCTCCGTGAACTGTAAAGCTGGCGACGTGCTACTGACTGACCGAACTGAATGTACATGGATTTTGTGTACATAAAATACTTTGTGAACCACAAAAAGACGAGTCGGGTGGCCTAGTGGCTACCGCTTCTGCCTTATAAGCAGGACGTAATGGGTTCATTTCCAGGTTTCTTCGTTTCCGACTGTTTCACGTTTTACCAAAACGATTCCTACTGTTATAATCTTCCAGATTAACAATTCCAAAAACCTCAAGTGACACACATGGGAGGTCGTCGCTGCAACTTTCTTAAGTAGGTGTTCAACATACCATCCTTCCCCTTCCTCAGCATTCGCAAGGACGTGGCCAAGACAGATCTCGACTATTGGAGAGCGCATTGCTTCCATATAAGAGATAGTGATTAGCCCCAAATCGAGGCCCTCCTAAGCCGTGCGGTAAGACGCGCGGCTACAAAGCAAGACCATGCTGAGGGTGGCTGGGTTCGATTCCCGATGCCGGTCTAGGCAATTTTCGGATTGGAAATTGTCTCGACTTCCCTGGGCATAAAAGTATCATCGTGCTAGCCTCATGATATACGAATGCAAAAATGGTAACCTGGCTTAGAAACCTCGCAGGTAATAACTGTGGAAGTGCTTAGTGAACACTAAGCTGCGAGGCGGCTCTGTCCCAGTGTGGGGATGTAATGCCAATAAGAAGAAGAAGAAGAAGACTAGCCCCAAATCAATATCTGTGGTAATGGATGATTGTGAAAGTGCTACTCTTATACAATCCAGGCTTGTACCACCTACGAATTTGTCCAAATTGCTCAATACTAATGCTAATGCTAATAATAAAGCTAATAGTACACCACTAAGAGCATGAACCATATATTAAACATGCCGATAGATCTTTGGTTCCGCATGTAGATGCCAAGGCCATACTTCGGTACTTTATTGGATGGCCAATAACTTATGCTTTGAACACAGTCTATTCTATGAACCACGAAGAGCATGTACCATATTTAAAACAGGCTGATAGATCTTTGGTTACGCGTGTAGATCTAAAGGCCTTACTTCAAGGATCTCTTGGATGACCAAGAACTTATGCTTTGATTACAATCTATCCTATGAGTCACATAGAGCATGCAGCATATTTGAAACAGGTGGATAAATCTTTGGTTACACGTGTAGATCTGAAGGCCTTACTTCGGAAATTTTCTGGATGACCAAGAACTTATGCTTTGAACACAATCTATTCTATGAGTCACACAGAGCATGCACTGTATTTGAAACAGGCGGACAGATCTTTGGTTACGCGTGTAGATCTAGAGGCCTTGCTTCGGTACTTTTTTGGATGACCAAGAACTTAGGCTTTGAACACAATCTATTCTATCAGTCACACAGAGCATGTACCATATTTGAAACAGGCTGATAGATCTTTGGTTACGCGTATAGATCCAAAGGCCTTATTTTGGAATTTTTTTGGATGACCAATAACTTAGGCTTTGAACACAATCTATTCTATGAGTCACGCAGAGCATGTACCATATTTGAAACAGGCGGGCAGATCTTTGGTTACGCGTATAGATCTAAAGGCCTTACTTCAGGATTTTTTTTGGATGACCAATAACTCAGGCTTTGAACACAATCTATTCTATGAGTCACGCAGACCATGTACCATATTTGAAACAGGCGGACAGATCTTTGGTTACGCGTGTAGATCTAAAGGCCTTGCTTCGGGATTTTTGTGGATGACCAATAACTTAGGCTTTGAACACAATCTATTCTATGAACCACACAGAGCATGCACCATATTTGAAACAGGCGGATAGATCTTTGGTTACGCGTGTAGATCTCAAGGCCTTACTTCGGAAGTTTTCTGGATGACCAAGAACTTATGCTTTGAACTTAATCTATTCTATGAATTACAGAGAGCATGTACCATATTTGAAACAGGCGGACAGATCTTTGGTTACGCGTGTAGATCTAAAAGCCTTGCTTCGGTACTTTTTTGGATGACCAAGAACTTAGGCTTTGAACACAATCTATTCTATGAGTCACACAGAGCATGTACCGTATTTGAAACAAGAGGACAGATCTTTATTGATCTCAAGGCCTTATTTCAGGAGATTCTTGGATGGGTTGGAGCATAGATAGGAAGACATTCCTGGTTTCATATCACAAAAACCATGTACCATATCACGATCCATACTAGCGTACTGTGACCTGCAAACAACACCTAGCGAACAAATAGGAAGACGGGACGGGGCCATTATAAGTCCCAATTTAAAGTCCCAAGTAGGCACCGGTAGACCTGTGTGCCGGTCGTATAATCGGCGGCGGCGGCACTGGTCACTTTTGCCCCAGCAACGGCGGCGTCACGTCGACGCGCCGTTGGCTTTTATCGGCGGCGGCGGCGTGAACCGGCGTAGATGAAAAAACCAATGGCTGAAAAAATCAATTCCAACGCGGATTTTTTTTATTCATACGGTACGAATCACCACCCGTACTTCTCACCCGTATACACATCGACTTCAGTTAAAATTGCAATTTTATACGCTTTCCGATCATCAAACAGCACATTCAATAGTGCTGATGACACTAATTAGTACCTGTTTACAAAATGTTATTTAAATTAAAACTTCCCGGATTTTTATGAATTAAATTCAATAAATTCTGCTTCACTTTTCATGATCCCTGAGTAGTGTTGAGAATTAGATTCAAAAGTTATTCCTAATTCAGGATTTTGATACCTACATTTCAGTGGTTTTACTTCACAATATATTTAAATTTCAGAAAAATTCGAACTACTATTTGTTAAATTACATATAAAATTGAGCGATGTTTGAGGTGCTGCATACATGATGGACAGTTTATTTCCCACCTCACTTTCTTGTATTCACAAATCTCAATAGATGATCAACATAACTGCAAATCTCGCGTGATTTTTGAAAACGTCGTAAGTCCAAAAGAGAGGCTCTCTTTGCTCACTTTCTCTTTCGATTATTACAAAGCCATATTAACATTTACATTGTATTTTCCAGTACCGATCTGAAGAAAATAGCTTTGTCTAGTGTGCTGTGGTGAAAATATTGCAACAAATTTTAAACTAGCCTAGATATTAGCAAAAGAGAGCGTAATGAAAGAGATTCTCTCATTTGGACTAATGACGTTTTCAAAAATCACGCGAGAAATGAGCACTGGCTGAGTAGGACTGGTACCGACTAACCAAATTGAATATTTTCCCTGAAATTTGGTTAAATATGCCTAAAATGTTCTTTCTTGTTCTGAAAGAACTTCTGGAGGAAACTAGGTTTCTTATAAATTTCTACAGGCATCCTTTGGGAAACTCCTCCTATGGTAAGCTCAATCCTATAAGAATTTGGCCTTAGCATTGAGCGATTAGCTCGTAGGTGATACCAACATAGCCTTTTGTAAGAGAGTAGCATTACCTTCATTAGTTACCAAATATATTGATTTGGGACTAATCACTATCTCTTAGATGGAAGCAGGGCACTCTTCAACATATGAGATCTGCCCTGACCACGTTCTTGCGAATGCTGGTGAAGAGGAAGGATTATTAGTTGGACACCTGCTTATGAAAGATGCAGATAACTCTACTCTCTTTAGTGCCACGGGAGGTTTTGGAATTGTTAGTGTGAAAAGTATAACACTAGGAATCGTTTTGGTAAAATGTGAAACACAGTAAAACCTAAGATAGAAATACAAATAGAAAAGGGACGAGCCTGGGACTAAACCCACGATTTCCTGCTTATTAGGCAGAAGCGATAGCCACTAAACCACCGAGCTCGTCTTGATAAAATTCTATGAGAATTTCTGGGAAATTCATATAGGCATTTTTTCAAAAATCCATTCATGTTCTTTTTGGGATTTTTTAGTAAAATCATACAATATTCCTACTGGAATTCATTCGGAAATTTATTGAGGAATGTAATAGTTTCCGATGATATTCCTAAAAGAATTTCCGAAAGAATTCCTTGAAGAATTTTCGAAGGGATTCCTAAAGGACTTTCCGAAAGAATTCCTGAAGTAATGTACGAAATTGTTTTTGAAGGCATTTCCTGCAAATTTCCGGAAGAACTTATGGAGCCGAAGGAATTTTCGAAGAAAAATCAGAAGAAACAATTTAAGGAAATTTCGAAGAAATCCCTACAGACATTTTCAAAAGAATTCCTAACAGAATTTCGGAATGCATCCCATCAAACATTGCCATTTGAAGGAGTTTTCAAAAAAAAAATGTTGAGGGGTTGAATTAATTTCTGAAGAGATCCCCGGATGAAATTGAAATAAATGCAGAATGTTGTAAAGGAATTCCTGAGAAAAATGGCCAAAAAAAATCCTAAAGTTACCGAACATACTAGATGAATTTTCTAAGGATTACCCTAAGAATTTCTAAACGAAATGCTTAAAGTAGTTCTGAAAAAAATCCTATGGGAATTTCTGGAAAAATGTCAAGAAGCTTGCTAAGGAACACCTAGAGGAAATTCTAATAATTTTCCAAAGTAATTTATACAAGAAATTCGAAGGAATGCCTAAAAGAATCTCCCGAAGGAATTCCTAAATTATGTTTAGATTTTCTTCGATTCGAATTTCTGAGCAAATTTCCAAATCCCAAAGAAATTTCTAAAGCATTAGCATTAGCATTAGCATTGTTAGCATTGTTACGGTGTAATTCGTAGATTGGACACTAGTGATACTCATGTTTTACTTTTGAGATCCTTATCTAGAATGCTATCAGAAATCAAGAAGGGGAGTGGTCCTTGATTCCAGTCTTAAACAAAAATAACAAAAGCATGAGGATTACTACTCCTGGCCACGCCCATCTTCACCGTAACTAGGGAGAGGAAGGAAGTGTTGATGTAGTACTTACTTAACGAGAGGCCACCGACTTAGCGACACCCTCATAAGTACCACGGAGTTGGATAATGAGGAAGGTAATTGTTGGGTCAGGATTTGCCTGTAGCTGGCAATGTAACTGTGGTAGATCTTACCCCGTAACACACCACGCTAAGGTGTCTACCCAGCATTACGGGTAATCCCAAAGAAATTTCTAAAGAAACCCGCAAATTAATTTCAAAAGGAATTTTTGGAGGAATTTTAAAACAATTTTTGAAGGAACTTCGAAAACATTCTCTGTAGATATTTCAAAAGAAATTTGCGAAGGATTTTCGGAAGGTATATCTGAAGGGAATTCCTAAAAAATCGAAATTACGAAATTACGAAGCAATTCCTTAAGACATTTGCTAAGGAATTCCTGTAGCAATTCCAAAGGAAACTCATAAAGAATTCTTGTAGAAGGTTCTTAAAGAATTCCTGAGGGAAGTTTTGGAATAGTTCTTAGAAACCCTTCTTTTAATTTAATTTTTGGAGGAACATCTTGAAATATTTCAACATTTATTTAACTTCTAGATTTATTTTCAGATTTTCCGAAGAAATCTCTGAGGGAATTTCTGAACGAAGTCTCGACGGAATGTCCAAAAGAATTTTTGGAGAAATCTAAGATTGTCGGAAGTATCTTCAGGAGTTGTTGTGAAAATTCTTAATTTGGTCAGGAATTCTTAAGGAATTCCCTAGAATTTCGTCCTAAAACTTTGCAAGGAATTCCAAAATAGTTCTAAGAAAATTTTTTGGAGGTATTTTATCAAGAATAATAAAAATTTCCCAATGTTTTCCTGAAATGAAATTCCGAACTAATTCCTAATAGAAATTACAAAAAATACCCGAAAGAATTTCCCAAAGACTTTCTAGAATAGTTTTTGTAGAACTCCTTGAGACAATTTCCGAGGGAATTACCAGACGAATCTCCAAAAGAATTTCTGGAGAAAATTGCGGATAGATTAATGGAAAAAAAATCCGGAGGAATACCTGGAGAAATCTAGGAATTACGTCAGAAATACCAGTAAGCATTTCCTCTGAAATTATATTTCGAATTTCTTCGTAAATGCCTTTGAGAATTCCTCCTAAAATTCCTTCAAAAAATCTTTCAGAAATTGTTTTATGGATTCCTCTGGAAATTCCTTTAGGATTTCTTTTGGAAAGTCTTTTAGAAATACCTTAAAACTCTTTAAGCAGTTCTTTTTTATCTAGAGGGGTCTCCAGTAGCCTTGCGAGCAAAGGCGTAGGATTGTCAATCCGGAGATGGCGAGTTCGTTTCTCGGTCCGATCTAGAATGTTTTCGGGTTGGAAACATTCTCGACTCTCAGGGCATAGCGTATTCATTGTACTAGCCACACACGATACATTCTCATGCAATGGCGGGCATAGAAAAGCTTTCAATTAATAATTAATTAATGCTTGTAGAATACTAAGTTGAACAGCAGGCTAAGTTCCAGCTGGCTCTACATGCCATTGAAGAAGGAGAAGAAGAGAGAGATTTTCAGCCTCCGGCTGGCTCATCTCTATTAAGCAGTTCTTTCAGGAATTATTTATGAAATTCCTTTCAGATTCTCTTTTGGAAATGTCTTCAAAAATTTATTTGGAAATTCCTGCACAAAACCCTCAATATTTTTTTTTTTAACTTCTTCAAAAAAATCATTTGAGACTGCACCAGAACTTTATTTCTTAAATAATTTAAAAATAACTTTCATTACTCATTAAATTTTTAAAAGAATTCATAAAAAAAAACCAAAAGTCTTTTAAAAAGAATTGCCGAAAAAAAAATCCGAATGTATTACCTACTGAAAGATTTCCGGAATGGACTCATAAAGGCAATCATAAATGAATTTTTTTAGGAAGTTCTGAAAGATTTCCCGGAGAATGTTTTAAGAGAATTGGTGAGGGAAGTTCTGTAAAAATTCTTTGGGGTAAATTGTGAAGGAATTCCTTACGCAATATCTTAGAGAATTTTTTTTAAGGAATTCATGTAATAATTACCAAAGAAATTTTAAAAGGTGGGATATCAGAAGGATTTCTCAAAGAAATTTCCAAAGGTATTGCTTCAAAAAAATTCCTAAACAATTTTTGGAGAAACTACCAACGGAATTTCTTTAGAAATTCTTTAAGGAGTCTCCGGAGGAATTCCAAACGATATTTTCGTAGGAACTCCTCCATTTTCGTATGAATTCCTTAAAGAATTCCTAATAAAATTTATAAAAGATTTTCTAAAGAAATCGGCAATAGAAATTTTGAAGGAATCTTCGGAGTAATTTCGTTAGGAATTTCCAAATAAATACATAAAGAAATTTCCGGAAAAAAAACCTGAAGCAATTTTTTAAGGTTTTCAAAAGAAACTTTCCGGAAGTAACTAAATAAGTTTACTAAATACTAAGTGGCGATGCGACAACATCCCAGCTCTGGGTTACAGTAGCAGTTAATAGGAAAAGAAGAAGCGGTTTCAACTGATGCTCGCATAATACCAAGTGGTTTTGTCAATCATAATCAAAAATTGATTTCTAAATAAACATTAGTTACTCGTGAAAAAACTGGAAAAGCATGCACAGAAAGGATTTAATAACTTTGCTGAGTTTTGTCGATTAGGTCATCTGTCATATTAGCACAAATTGTAAAACAAATTAAACTGGCCTGATTGATTTCAATAAATAAAAAGTAAATACTGTCAAGATAATGACTGTGCTACTAAATTTGATATTCCTGAACTGCAATGATTTGCCTACACCATTGCCAGATGCTATGCAAATTGTTTAGGTGCCTGACTGAATAAGGTCCTGGTTTAGATGAATCCCAACAACCATTTAAAAAAAATTATGTGTTATTTTACTAGATAAAGCCTCGTTCAAACTCTAAACTAATCAACCAACTTATTAATTAACCAAGTCAATGTATGTCACTACACTGACTAAGAGACAACATCACTTGAGGTAGATTTGAAATTGAATTCTGACGAATTCCACCTTAACATGAATTGTCATAAGACAAGTTTAGTACTACTCCAATTAACTCCACCACATTGTATAGCTTTACAGATACGTATTTAGACCTCAACTGTTAGGCCGTCTTCAGTGTCTCGTGCTTGACTCGACTCAACTCAAGTTAATTGATTTGTTTTTATTGCGATTAGTCATCGGCGTGGCAAAATTATGATCAGCGGCGCGCCGACCCAAAATCGTCGGCGGCGGCGGCGTGAGTAAAGCCACCGGCAACGGCGGCGTGGCGCGGCGGCGCACAGGTCTAGGCACCGGCATAAATAAAACTTCTAAGTCCCCAGTAGGCACCAACATATAAAATTTTCTAAGTCCCCCAATAGGTTTTTTTTACGTCGTTTTTTTTAAATAGCGCGGTTTTTTTTACGTCGTTTTTTTTAAATAACGCGTTTTTTTTTTACGTCGGTACCGCGTAAAAATATCCGCGTAAAAAAAACCGCGCAAAAAAAAAACCGCGTAAAAAAACTTCAGTGTATTAAAATCTATTTTTTTTACTTTCCGGTGGTTAGTGTGATGAATTGCGCATAGCTGCGCCAAAGCGGGAAATTGACTGGTGCAATGTAAGAATGAGGACGCTGTCTTTGTTTAAGATCCTAGGGCTTAGGCTTGCGGAAGCTTTTGGATAACATAAAGTAACAAAATAACAAAATAAATTCAACGTTTCAAAATTACTCTGTGGTGAAGTTTTGAACTCATTCTCAGGTTTTGTCCGGGCTTTGTATGAGGGCCCGACGACGTGGAAAATTTTCATGCGGTGACACGCCGATTCATTTTTAGCGGCGACGACAACGACGTTAAAAAATCACCGGCGGCGACCACTTGTTTAAACAAATTTGAATAGTAATACTAGGGTATGCGATAACACACTTTTTCCTAACGAAACGAAACGAAATTTAAAATGTCTATGCTGATTCGGATCGAAACGAAACGAAATATGGATTTACTTTCGAAACTTCGAAACGAAACGAAATCAAGGTTCATTTGATTCGAAATTTTTCGAAACGAAACGAAATTTCAATTTCTTTTTCCGCGGATTTTTGATTAAATTGGTTTTACATTATGTACGCAATTCGGACTTCACTATTTCGAAGTCAAATAACTGTTTTACGTCCAAAAGAGTTATAATAATAGAAGAGGCAGTCTGTGATAAATCACCGCATTCTTGCCGCATATACCATTGGCGAGAGACGGGTGCTTAGGACCATCTTTGGCGGTGTGCAAGAAGACGGTGTGTGGCGGCGAAGAATGAACCATGAGCTCGCCCAACTCTACGGCGAACCCAGTATCCAGAAGGTAGCTAAAGCCGGAAGGGTACGATGGGCAGGACATGTTGCAAGAATGCCGGACAGCAACCCTGCAAAGATGGTGTTCGCTTCCGATCCGGAAGGTACGAGACGGCGTGGAGCGCAGCGAGCGAGATGGGCAGACCAGGTGCAGAACGACTTGGCGAGCGTGGGGCGTATCCGAGGATGGAGAGATGCGGCCTCGAACCGTGCATTGTGGCGTCAAATTGTTGATTCAGTGTTATCTGTTTAGATGTTAACTAAATAAATGAAATGAATGAAACCATTGGCGATAAGGGAATAACCCAGCATTTATGTCGCTTTCATATCAGAAAGTATAAAAAATATAGAAATTGTGGGATTTTTCATATACGGATTCAAAATTCGTTTAAAACCTTAGTTCACATCAGAATAATGTAATTATGCGGAAGCATACTTCATATTGTCTTGTCAGCATGGTTTTATAGTATTGAGCTAATTTAAAATCAGAAAATTAATGCTTAAATTTATTTTTTTATTTAGTGGGATACTCAATTATGTATCCACATCTGGCAGGCGCATACACAGATAGAGAATTGATATTTGAAAAGGGCGTAACAGCAAAAACTTATTTCTTCTCATTATTCGTGCACATATAGCATACATTTGCTCACTAGAAGAATCCTGTCCACCTTTCTAAAATGCACAAAGATATGTACTTCAGATTGAATTTCACAGACCCATAGTCTTATATACAATCAGACGACGACGAACTGAGCTATTGTCTGTGTGTCCTTGGCACATGAGAACAGCTGTTATGGTCAGTATGAGCTAAAAGCAATCATAAGTAAAGAACTTTCAGCAATTTTAATAATCTTTCAACCCGTTCTGGATTTTTTTTTGCAATTTCCATGCGAAGATCTAGAAATGCACACAAATCTTCAATGTTCCTTACATATTGTGGAAATAGTCAAAGAAGAGCTTAGCTTGATGAGCTGTACACATCGTGATTGCCAATCATGATTGTCCGAAAAACAGCAAATATGCACAGCTCACCAATTAAATAATATTCTTGGGATACAAACAAGTTATTCTTATTGAATACTTGCTTCGGAGTTTCCAAATCATGACCAATAACGATGCTGGTCACGTCCTTACAGTCAATTTAGGATTAGAAGAGGAAAATTAGTTTAACACTCATTGTTGTAAAACAGCGGTTCTTAACATTTTTCTTGAGAGGTACCCTTCGAACTTTTGCATCAATTGAGGTACCCCTATGATTTTTTTTGCTGTAAATGGAAATAATCGTAGCGCTTGAAGTATATTAAAAATGGATCTGAAATCTAACGAAATCTATGGCTCTCCATAAACTTTTCTGAAATTTTCATTTTTTTTAAACTTCCCAATAAAATTAAGTTCTTACATCAAGGGACTTACTGTACGAAATGTTTTGACTCTTGAAAGGAGGCTTCCGAGCCTCTTGAAAGGAGGCTTCCGAGCCTCTTGAAAGGAGGCTTCCGAGCCTCTTGAAAGGAGGCTTCCGAGCCTCTTGAAAGGAGGCTTCTGAGCCTTTTGAAAGGAGGCTTCTTAGGCGAGATAAGGTTCGAGGTTCCAAGCATCTTGAAAGAAGAACTCCGACCCTCTTTAAGGGAGGGCTTCGAGCCTCTTAAAAGAGACCTTCCGAGTCTTTTGAAAAGAGCTTTCCTAGCCTTTTAAAAGAAGGAGAAAAGAAAAAGAAGAAAGCTCAAAAGAAGACTTCCGGGCCTCTAGAAAGGAGGCTTCCAACCCTCTTGAGAGTAGGCTCCCGAGCCTTTCGAAATGAGGCTGTCGAGCCTGTTTAAAAATCCCTTCCGAGCCCCTTGAAAAGATCCGAGGCTTTTAAAATAAGCAGAAAGTCTTCATGTCAGGAAGAAGTCTTCATGTCTTTCAAATGGCGGCTTTCGAATCTGTAGACTCAAGATTTTAGTTAAGAATCATATTCTTAACATATTATTCAACATTCTGCTTTGACCCGGTAGATTGCATAGAAGATTTTTCAAATTTGTTCATTCGAGGTTTTGCCCTTTTGATCTTTTGTCCCACATCTCTTCATCCATTGTACTGGTTGTGGAGGACAGGATTCAATAGGCCATGATTTGCTGATTGCCATGCATAGGATGAAGGAGGTATTTTGGACCACCAGTTTGACGGCTCATATTTTGGACCACTGAGTATTATGTACAAGTCAAAGTTTAGAAATAAAAAAAATACAAAACTTTATCAATAAGTTTGGATTAAAATTGTAATTCATCCGCCATTAAGCATTTCGTCCGAGGTACCTCCTGGGCCCGGCGAAAGTACCCTCAGGGGTACATGTACCGCAGGTTGAAAACCGCTGTTATAAAAGACCGAGGAATGCTCTGCATCTCCGTGAGCGCTACGGGGAAGGAATCGTTGGTTAGTAGAGAAGGAAATGCATGTGAAGCCCATGGGTAAGCGACTGAATATTTATTGTAAACAAAATTATTTGAAAACAAGAAGACGAAAACTGTTTTTCAAATCAATCCAACACAATTCAATGTGCTTCGTATAATAAGCTTCTACAATACGATCGATTCCGCACTAAATAATTCTGTGCTCATTGATGCAGACATTAGTTTTATCACTTCGCGTTCTCCCACACTAGCTGGTGTGATCAGCATCTACAACATCGATTGTACACTGGTTAAACAAATTTCTGCTACGCGAGGTAGATTTTTTTCACTTCGCGTTCTCCTGGACTAGCTGCCGTCCCATGACCAGCAGCAACACGATCGATTCCGCATTAATATTGTACAAATAGTAAAAAATATCACAAAATATAAATTTGAAACTTGGAAACACTGAAAACGTTTTATAGAAGCAAACTACATACGTATTTGTCGACTAAGAATGGGGTTATGTAGTAAGCGTTAATAGAATAAACTGTATAACCTAAAGTTTTGAAAACAACTTAACAATTTTGTTCAGTGGCGCAGCCAAAATTTTTGATAAAATAAAGAATGGTTTAAGTTTAAATTTGTTTCGAAATTCCGCGGAATTCCGTTAAATTTCGTTAGAAGCTAGTTTTTTCTAGCAAAATTTTTGTAATTTTACGAAACGAAACGAAATCAAGAAATGTGATATCGCCATGCTAAAATTCCGCGAAATTCCGCGGAATTTCGTTTCGAACCACCTGAAACGAAATTTTTCGAAATACCGCATATGCTTAAGTAATACCACCTTCAGTGTCTCGTAGTTCAATCGACTTGATGAAAATGATCGCAGCTTATAATATTCATACCAGTCGTAGATTTCGTCTAAGTGCTTTAGCTTATTAAACTACCGTGCTTAAATCTACACGCTTGTAATAGAATAAGATAATAAACCTAGATAGTACCTTCGTCTAGTATAAATATTATAAGCTGGGATCATTTTCTTCAAGTCGAGTCAAGTACGAGAAACTAGATAATATGGATCGGGAGTATAAAATGTGTAGTTTTTATTTTTGTTCTGTGGACTTACCGTTTGAAAAGGCCAAATTATCTGGAATAAAAAGAGGGAGAAATTAGTACAAACCATTAAATTTGTTTACGATCAATCAATAAAAACAGTCGCAGTATAAAAAAAAACTTAAAGGAAAATCTGCGTAGGTAAATCCCGAAATCAGCGTCAACTAGGTCCGAGCTCATTGACAGACAAAAGAAGAAAATCAGCGTTAAAATAGTTGCACAAAACACAACTTGAAATGGGTAAAAAGCGACTCCAGTGTACTGTGATCATATCGTTAGATGATTAGTTTCTCTCTAACATACAAAATTCCAATCTAAAAAATATGTATGACAATAAAATATGAATTAAAATCGTTAACTCATCAAAAAGTGCATATTTTGAGGTCATTTATTGAGGAAATTAATCATTTTCGTGATTTTGGAATAATTATGACGAGCCACATGGTAGCAGGGATTGAACAACAAGGAAATACATACTTCGGATACTTCGGTACTTTGGATTACGATATTTTACTTTCTTACTTCTGAGCATGTTTGGAAGAATTTGGAAGCTTCCTTTCCAAGCTAAAATGATGAAAACAAATTCTCCATCGCCATCGCTCCCCAAGACTCAAGGTTTTGTTGTGATATTGCGAAGCATCTATCCATCCTTTTAAAAGACAGCAGCCACTTTGTCGCATCAATCTGAATCTAAGCCCCTCTCGCTAAACCATCATCTACCTTCCCTAACTCCGTAAACACCTCCCAGTCAACAAGCATTATCCCAAATTTCGTTCCGTGACAAAATTCCACTTCCAAAGGCCACCGCTAGCGCCATCAAACTGATAAATCCCTTTTCGTTTGCTCCATTCATCCGGACGCCCCCGCTCGATGGTGTAATGATTTGCACCACAACGACTCAGCCCAGAAGCGACGACGCCATCGCCGCCGCCTCCCCAGAAACCAAAAATTCATGCGAAAATTGAATTTCGATTGACAGTTGCCCCCCCTTTCTCCCGCAGAAATCGCAGTGAAGAATGGTGGTGATCCCTCCCCGTTTCACACTCGGCAAACGAACGCATCCCTCTTCCAAATGACATCCGAACCAAGTCATTGCGCCATGTTTGCTTCTCTGCTTTGGCTCTGCTACCGCCTTCTCATCTGCCGAGTGCACACATTTTTGCGAATCACCCGGATTTAAGCAAATTTCATATCCAATTTATGGTGGCACTCTTCGCTTCTTTTTCTGTAGTCGGGCAACATCATCAGACCTACCGCCGTCGTCGTCACTGTCGGCGTCGCCGCCGCCGCCAAGAGATTTAAATTTATGTTGATGTTTATTAAATTTAGACCACATTGAAGCTTATGTGCCGCACCCACCCACCACCGCCGCGGAGTTCGATTTTCACTGCTGCGCTGCGAATCTGAAGTTTGGCGCGTTCGCGCGAGATTGATTCGGTGCCGATTACGGAACGGAGCAATAGGGAACTCAATCGGATTTGGCGCGCAAAGTTCGCAACTGTTTATTGATTGGATGTAGGTACTCCTCCTTTCTGGATTCGGAATTAAATGGCTGGTGTACGTTGCAGCTGGTTTCGGTGCAGAAAGGGTCCGGCAGTGCGCGAGAATTTGCGAAAAAAGCGACGACTAGCGTAATCCCTTGACTGTGAAACGACCGAACTAAATCGCAAAAAAAAACTGCACACCCTTGCGCCAAGTGGCACAAGTAGAATAATAATAATAATTCAGGCTCAAATCAAATATTAATTTTATCCCGATAAATCAAAATCAAACAGAATACGAACTTGCAGACATTGACTATACTGAATTGGAACGAATGAGGCGTAAAAAGTGCTCCGTAGAATGCAGTCACACCCTCGCTGGATTTCTGATAGCTTGTTGATGCAAAATTTAGTTCACTCTCGATTTGAGTGCGAACAGGCGGAAAAGGACCAAAGTGCAATTCACAGAAGTGCATTGCTTAATAATCCGAGGCTTTGAATTTTTATACGACTGTGATGCAGTTTTGATTGACAGATAAAGAAGGGGTCTGTTGATGCTGGCGATGATGACGCGTTTGATGAACTTTAATTACGGTGCTTGAATATTGCGAAAACGCGATGGAGGGAGTTTTGTTTAATGGAGAAAAGTTGAATCGACTTTGACTTTTAGCGATCTAGTTTTGACTTTTTTTTATTTCCAAATTAACCTTTAATCGAAAAATTTTCAATTATCTTCCAGGGTAGGAGCATTCATCAACTTATAACATGAAATTGTGTCAAAAGGTAAGAATCTGACCGAAAGCTTGTTTTGTTTTATTGTTTTTGACAGCTTAGAAAGGTAGCTAATTTGTTGGTCGATGGGGCAACAGTTTTTCAAATACATATCACATTCGATTAGCATTCGATCGAAAACATGAATGAAATTTTAAAACTAGTTCCAATAACGTACCAGGGTGTCTACACATCTGTAAAAACAAAATTCCCTGATTTTTCCAGGTTTTTTCTAGGTATTTCACAGTAATTTCCAGGTAAAAACAAACGTGTCATATAGATATATCTATAGATTTTAGCAGCAAAATAATCAATTCAAAAATAGTAAATATTGCGAAAAATATTTCATAAAAGAATTTTTTGGTAGCCTCACATAAACAATGTTGTAAATTACTTAAGAAATTCCTCCAGGAATTCCTTCGCAAGTTCACCCAGAAATTGCTTCAGCCATTCAGTCAAAATTCCTTCGGGAATCACATAGGAAATTCCTCCAGATATTCCTCTGAAAATTTATCCATAGATTCCATTTGGAAAATCCTCCGGATTTTAGGAATTGCTTCAGAACTTCCTACAGGATTTAATTTGAAAATTGCTTTGCTAAAACTTTAGAAAACATCTCAAGGAATTGTTCCGGAAATTCCTTTAGAGATGCACTTGGCGATTCCTTCACGATTTTTATTTGAAATTCTTTTAGGTGTTTGTTCGAAAATGTCTTGAGAAAATCCCTCGGAAATACATTTATGAAATACTTTTCAGATTTCTTCAGATATTCTTCTAAATTTTTTTTTAGGAATTTCTTTGGAAATTTGGTTAAGAATTCTTTCAGGAATTTCTTTGAATTTGATTTCAGCTGTTATTTTAAGGAAACTTAAGAAAACTTCTTAAGGAAATATTCTGGAAATATGTTTGGGAATTTCTTCAGGAAATCCTTCAGAACTTCTTACGAAAACTTCTTCAGGAAATATGTTGATGCAAAAATATGAGATTGCTTGGTCCATGACGTTACGCATTAGGACAAGGTACCGGTACTATAAATGTCAAACGGCCAAGTTATAGCCTATTCAGATTACGCCATTTATGATCATAAATATCATGATAAACAACAACCTGATGCCATCCCCATACATTCAATTTTCTTTCTCAGCTTCAACACGTTGTTTATTACAATAAATAATCTAAAACGATTGGTTCGACGAAGAGTGCAGACAGATTCTGGAGGAGAAGGACGCAGCGCGGGCGGTCGCGCTGCAGCAAGGTACCCGGCAGAACGTGGAACGGTACCGAAGAAGAAACGCCGCCTGGAAGAAGCGGAGTGCGAGGAGATGGAACAGCTGTGCCGTTCTCAAGATACACGCAAGTTCTATCAGAAGCTCAACGCATCCCGCAAAGGCTTCGTGCCGCGAGCCGAAATGTGCCGGGATAAGGATGGGAGCATCTTGACGGACGAACGTGTGGTGATCGAAAGGTGGAAGCAGCACTACGAGGAACATCTGAATGGCGCTGAGAGTACAGGCAGTGAAAGTCAAGGCAGCGGAGGATATGACTACGTCAGTTCAGCGGACGATGGAAGCCAACCAGCCCCACCTTGAGGGAAGTTAAGGATGCCATTCAACAGCTAAAGACCAATAAAGCAGCTGGTAAGGATGGTATCGGAGCTGAGCTCATCAAGATGGGCCCGGAAAAGCTGGCCACTTGCCTGCACAAACTGATAGTCAGAATCTGGGAAAACGAACAGCTACCGGAGGAGTGGAAGGAAGGGGTTATATGCCCCATCTACAAGAAAGGCGACAAACTGGAGTGTGAGAACTTTCGAGCGATCACCATCCTTAATGCCGCCTACAAAGTGATATCCCAGATCATCTTCCGTCGTCTGTCACCATTAGTGAACGAGTTCGTGGGAAGTTATCAAGCCGGCTTCGTTGACGGCCGCTCGACAACGGACCAGATCTTTACTGTACGACAAATCCGACAATGCCGTGAATACCAGGTCCCAACGGATCATCTGTTCGTTGATTTCAAGGCGGCATACGACAGTATAGACCGCGTAAAGCTAAGGAAAATTATGGACGAGAATAACTTCCCTAGGAAGCTTACCAGACTGATCAAAGCAACGGTGGATGGTGTACAAAACTGTGTGAAGATTTCGGGCGAACACTCCAGTTCGTTCGAATCGCGCCGGGGACTAAGACAAGGTGATGGACTTTCGTGCCTGTTGTTCAACATTGCGCTAGAAGGTGTCATGCGGAGAGCCGGGTGTAACAGCCGGGGTACGATTTTCAACAGATCCAGTCAATTTATTTGCTTCGCGGATGACATGGACATTGTCGGCCGAACATTTGCAAAGGTGGCAGAACTGTACACCCGCCTGAAACGTGAAGCAACAAAAGTTGGACTGGTGGTGAATGCGTCAAAGACAAAGTACATGCTTGTGGGCGGAACCGAGCGCGACAGGGCCCGCCTGGGAAGCAGTGTTACGATAGACGGGGATACCTTCGAGGTGGTCGAGGAATTCGTCTACCTCGGATCCTTGCTAACGGCTGATAACAATGTTAGTCGTGAAATACGAAGGCGCATCATCTGTGGAAGTCGGGCCTACTACGGGCTCCAGAAGAAAAAGCGGTCAAAAAAGATTCGCCACCGCACCAAATGTGTTATGTACAAGACGCTAATAAGACCGGTTGTCCTCTACGGACATGAAACATGGACAATGCTCGAGGAGGACTTGCAAGCACTCGGAGTATTCGAGAGACGGGTGCTTAGGACCATCTTTGGCGGTGTGCAAGAAGACGGTGTGTGGCGGCGAAGAATGAACCATGAGCTCGCCCAACTCTACGGCGAACCCAGTATCCAGAAGGTAGCTAAAGCCGGAAGGGTACGATGGGGAGGACATGTTGCAAGAATGCCGGACAGCAACCCTGCAAAGATGGTGTTCGCTTCCGATCCGGCAGGTACGAGACGGCGTGGAGCGCAGCGAGCGAGATGGGCAGACCAGGTGCAGAACGACTTGGCGAGCGTGGGGCGTATCCGAGGATGGAGAGATGCGGCCTCGAACCGTGCATTGTGGCGTCAAATTGTTGATTCAGTGTTATCTGTTTAGATGTTAACTAAATAAATGAAAATGAAAATAATCTAATTGTATCGTATCTAATCGCATCGAATAGGCTATTAAGCTTATTGAAGCATATTTTGGCGGACTAATTTCAATGGTCACAGCGCCACTAGCGTTCTATTACTGCTTCACTGTGAAAACCTTCGGAAAATGCTTCGGGTATTCTTTTGAAATTCCTTGGGATTTTTTAGGAACTCAGAAGAACCTCAGAAGAATCTTGAGGAAAACTTTCTTTAGAAAACACCTAGAGGAGTTTTTCTGGATATTTTGCTTTTAAGAATTCTTTGGAAATTCTTAGAGAATAACTTTAGAAATTCATTTGAAAAATCCATTCGGCATTCCTTCGGCTATTCTTTCAAGAATTCCTTTAGGAAAAACCCTTCACAAGTCACTTTACACTTTTTTTTTAAATCCCTTCAGGTTCCCATTCGGGAATTTCTTAAAAAAAAACATGCGAAAAATCGTCCGGAAATTCGTTTTGAAATTCCTCCGGGAATTATTTTCGGTTTCTATCTTGGAAATTCCTTCAGAAATAATTAAGAAAATTGCTAATCATTCTTTTAGACACTCTCTTAGTGATTTCTTTGGAAAATTTCTTGGAAAACTGATTCGGAAGTTCCTCCAGGAATTGCTTTTAAAAATCCTAACTGATTTAGTATTTTTTTAATATATTCATAAAGAATTTCCGAGAGAATACTCAAAAGAATTTGCAAAGTATTCCCTAATTGATTTCCCGAATAAATTCCTAGATATTACCAAGAATAGTTTCGGAAATTCTCCAGGAATTCTTTTGAAGATGGCAAAGCGTTTTTCGTGGAACAACGATCCATTAAAGTTCACTACATTTTCAATAGAATTGATTGTTATATTTATTCAAACATTTTTAATGATAATTTTTCATCTTTTGAAAGAATTTCACTCATGATCACCGGGTATTAAAATTTCCCTGATCATGTCAGGATCACGGTGTCTTTTTTCAATAACTTTATTTCAAAAAAATCGGCATGTCTGAAATTTTGCCACATGACAGAGGAGGCATATACCTTTCATTTGCGACCGGGATGTAAATAATCTGTCGGGGGGTTTAGTACAACTTTTTTTTAAGTTAGATGATCGTGTTTCATAGCGAAAACATGTACCATTCCCAAATTGTTCTTTGAATCATTCGGAATTAGAAGCATGAACGCATGAGTATAAATAAAAACATCCAAAAAGAAGTAAAAGCGCAGCAAAAAAGCCGTTTTGTAATTTGGAAAAATAATTTTCCATCGGGACGAAGTTCGTCAGGTCAGCTAGTGCTAAATATTTTTGCACCCATAGAGTACTGGCGGAATAACTCAAGTATCATTAAAACAACTGAACTTATTATTTATCAGCCGCTAACCAATCTACCTATAATATTTTCCATGTGATTTAAGCACGAGTTTGGACGCCAATGGTCATCCATAAATCACGTGGATACATTTTTGTGATATACACTACTAAAAATCCACACATATTTATTGGCAAAAAACCATAGATTTAACTTATGATGTTTATCAGCGCACACATAACCATTCTCCACGCCAACTACTAATAAAATATATGTCGAAATCAACTTTATGTGTGGTCTCAAATAAGCAATTATATAATTTATGTGTGGTTGTATATCGATTATATTAGGGTGGAGCTATTGCAAAAAATTATAACGGCGACACATATATCTTATATAAATATTTTTGGCAGTGTACGATACCGCTTACTTTTCCTCCGAGATCTATTGTTTCTATAACTTTGTACGGACTAAGATCTCCAGCGAGACTCCTCTCTCCTGTTCCCGCCTTTCACCCTATAATCCTCACCAAAAGACCTCGTGGTTTATAGACGACCATTCATAAATCACGTCACAAAAAAGATTGCAGACTCATTTCATTTTGTAATTTGTTCTCATATTTAAGTTAACTTAAAACCCTGCCCTTTCCCATCCCCTTTTCTCATTTTTTAGTGGCTACGGTTTCACTATTTCTCCTTATCAAGTATAAATTTAAAATAATGCTATGCAAATTTCGGCTTTGATTACTTGAGAACTCTCATTCAAAGTTCATTTTTCATTTTAAAATTTAAACATTTTGATAAAAAAAAAACTTCAAAAAAAAAGTTGCACTAGACCCCCCGACGGATTATTTACATCCAGGTCGCAAATGAATGGTATGACTCCCCTCTGTCATGTAGCAAAATTTCAGTAATGCCGATTTTTTTAGTTTTGTTCTACAAAAGACCCGTGAGGAATTCCCTGATAAATCCAGGTATTTTCCAGGTGGAGAGAAATTCCCTGATAATTCCAGGTTTTCCAGGTTTTTCCAGTTAGTAGACACTGCGTACAATACGAAGGTAAACAAGAAGGGTGCATATTCTGTTCAAACTGCAAAGCTAACGCCAATCAAAACAACCATCTATTCGAAATGCTTCAATGTCCAATGATTGAGAGCTTGCGAGACCCCGTCTGCGTGAATGATTCATATCGCCAAGTGGTAGAGAACCAAACGATTCGAGATGCGCTCAACTCGAGGATCAGCGTCGATATGTGGTGAAATTAGGCCCAGTTCGTGGTGAATTTTATCTCTCTTGATTTCTGTTTCCATTGTATTGGTACTACTTTGGCTTTTTCCAACCAACAAACATGACAATACAGGGGATAATATGCGCTACAGTCGAAGAAACGAAGGGTCCACCAACGGGTAGCAGCGTGCTGAAGTTTGTAGAGTTTTTCGTCAGCTTGTTTTGTGCTCGAGCTTCGGCTGGACGCGGATTACCGTCAGTTCAACTCGTCACCCCGATGGATGCTCGTCGGAGGCTGCATGGCGAATGTGTGTACAAGATGAACATAGTTTGCGTGTGAGTTTGAATATTTCAAATTTAGGCCGGCATGTCTACCCTGGAAGGTTGAATAACATCAAAAATGCAATGAGTGTGCGGTGACACGCGGCGTAGATGAAGCACATCATAGATGTACAAACTATGTGACATGCACGACCTTCATAGATGGGCCGTGCAGCAGTTTTCGGAGCAATTTTGACGAGGGTGGAACATTTTGAAACCGAATATTCATTTGGTATCCCACGTTGATGGAGGTTCTTAGGGAATGCATGTGAGAAACTTGATTTGTGGGATAATTGAACTTCGATTTACTAAACTAAAAGTTAATCAATTTTCAGTTTCACAATGCAGCAATTCTAGTAAAAGAATTCTATCGAGGTTTTGCTTTCACTGTGTTCTTTTATACACTTTTTCACTATCTTTGGACATCTTTTCCTACGAAATTCAAATGCTTTTATGCAAGCATTATGAAATTAAAAAGAATCTCTGCGTCCTCTGGAAAACGAAACCCCGTGGCATGAACTGCCAGCGCCGAGTGACTGTAGTACGAGAAACCCCTCTTACAGGAAATTAGTTCACGGGAACGTTTTGTCGTTACAACTGCGGCCATTGACATAATATAGTTGCTCTGCGACCGTGTAAAGTCCTCGTACGCGAACATGGCCTAGAATCGCACCGGCTTGGCTCTGCACTGGGTCGCTTACCACACTGGTGCATCAACAGCGAGAGAGGATGATGCAGCGCAAGAACCTGCATCCAAACCCAGTGGCAACAGTCAGCGATCAAAACCAGAGGAACCGCAGTGTCGCTGCTTCCGCTATTGTCGTTGACTGTGCCGGCTGCTGCGCTGGCTGGCTGGCTGGCTGGCTAGCGGCTTGAATTTATGCTCACGCGATTTCGGGCCATTCTATGCCCACGACGAAGCCCAGCTGCCTGAAAGCCAGTGTTGGTGCTCAAATTCTAAATTGCTAAAATTATTTTTCGCTGGTCGTAAATTCCCACCCATTGCATCGCATCGTCGGTCGCTGTCGTTGCCGGCTGGAGCAAAATGGCACCCAACGATCTAGTCCGGGAATCGGGGATGTTGGGTTGTTGGGTTCAGAAGATGGGCACGGAGCGGTTTGTAACATTTGCACATGTGAATGTGTTCACGGAGGAACGATGCCGGAACTGGGGGCTTCTGGGAACATTTTGGGGTTGCAGTTTTTGGTTCATTTTCACTTTTGTAGTGCGGTGGAATGGCACTGGCAGGATATATGACTGCCATTGCTGTATGGAACACAGTAAATCATCGACCAGGAAGGATGCGGACAACGGGACAGTTCAAGTGTACAGAAGTTTAGCTTATATGGATGGCAGTATTGCTCCATATTTCTTGGTATCGGCTCAGTGCAATATATTTTTTTTAACGAAAATAAAAATACAAGGAAGACGCAAAACTAACATTTTTTCCGAATTATAATGCGATTTAGATAAATGTGTTTTGATGCTATTACCTACTAAAGCCGAAATCAATTTCAATGCAACACGACTTTGAATTCCAATAGAGTCTTCTCTTCCTCAATAGATCTTTGGTGCGAATTTTGGAAAATTGGAAGAAAAAACTCAAAGGTGTAGCCCAATCGGATTGTACGCAAAGGTGACGAAGAACAACGTAGCTATACGAAATGTCATCATAATTTGTGTCTCTTTATTAACATTAAGCAAACTGCTCGGAGGTTAACTGAATCAAGAAGCTGAATAGTAGATCCCAGATGGATGGACTTTGTGACTTTGACTCTCCAACCGTGGAAAAGGGATTAACACGACTCATCGGGCGCATCGCCGCTCGACTGGCTTTCAGTGGAGGACATCACAATCCTAGAAGACACGTGACAAGACATGTGAGAAGCAAATTAAATCAAAATAAAAAAAACCACTAATATGCGTCTTCATCGATTTGCCTGTCGTCAGCAAGAAGTGAAATTTGTTGGCAAGACACAATGTTTGGCTTTGTTTCTGTTAGTCATTGTAAGTGAATTTGATTTTTTCCGGGCCACCATTTTATACTAAAGAAGTTCAATCCGAGATAAATTTTCTTCAAAGTGCAAAACTTAATCGTTTGGCGACGACAGAAAGTTATACTTCGGTAGCAGAATCACAAGCGCTCGACGGAGAGGATGATGCAATGAATTTGTTTAAATGGATGGAATCACTAACAGCAATCAAGCTACCACGCCAAACGCCGATACCACTGCAACAGTCCACTTTTGCAATCAACCCATTCTGTTCAGAAATTGCGGATCCTGAGAAGGACCAATTTTCTTTCCCCCAATTGCACCTTTCCAATAACTAACGGCAGCTAAATAAAATTTCCATTTAAAATTAGAAATTTTCCATAAACAATTAGGAAATTGCCAATAAAAAAATCCGGGTATGAGCAATAAATAATTATAAAATTTCCAGAAATAAAACAAAATTTCCATAAACTATTAAGAATTTTCCACAAAACAAAAATAAATAAGCACTTTTAAAAGCAAAAACCCAGATTAATCCACCTAGCGGCGATGGTGCCTTTCTCGTTCATCATGAAATGTACTGATAAAATCACATAGGAAAGGTCAAAAAAGCACTTTAGGGGGATGGATCGCATATTTTCTATCATTTTGCATGTTTTTGCATTAATTACAATGCATTTCCACCATTTTTGAAAAAAAAATTTTTTTTCGATTTTGAAATTTTTTTCCAAGGGGGGACCCTTGGGAAAAAACAATGATTTTTCAATAATTCCGAAATGCAATGTCCGATCAGGCCAATTTTCAATAGCAAACAATGGGACCGCATTCCCCGTCGAATGCAACTTGTTGCGAGTAAATCAGGTAATGCTAAGTTCCAAAAAGTGTGTCTACAAAATTTGTACACATACACACATACACACACACACACACATACATACATACATACACACAAACAGACATCACCTCAATTCGTCGAGCTGAGTCGATTGGTATATAACACTATGGGTCTCCGAGCCTTCTATAAAAAGTTTGGTTTTGGAGTGAAATTATAGCCTTTACGTATACTTAGTATACGAGAAAGGCAAAAAGCAATTATAAAAGAAGAATTTTCCATAAAGAAATGAAAATGTTCCACGAAAAAAAAACAAACTTTCCATAAATAAATCAATATCAGCAATAATTGCTTTTTTATATTTCTTTATGGAAATTTTCTTTTTTTTATTGTTTTTATTGATCATTTCGTGGAAAATTTTTATTTTGTTATGGAAAAAATATATTTATTTTGTGGAAAATTTTGAAATTGTTTATTGCTAATATTGATTTATTTATGGAAATTTTGTAATTTTTTTTCGTGGAGTATTTTGATTTTTTTATGGAAAAATCTTCTTTTATAATTGCTATTTTTGCTTTTAAAAGTGCTTATTTATTTTTGTTTTGTGGAAAAATTTTAATTGTTTATGGAAATTTTGTTTTATTTGTGGAAATTTTATATTTATTTATTGCTCATACCCTGATTTCTTTATTGGCAATTTTCTATTTTCTTATGGGAATTTTCTAATTGTTTAGGGGGAGTATTTATTTTAGTCAATAACTAACTGCTTGTAGGAACCTTGCGATGGAATTTCACTTAGTGCTGTTATTGTCCGACAACACTTCGATAAGACACCACCATTTGGAATAAATATTCAACATCGCGACTGATGGCGCGGGATCGCTACAGACGCCTCCACCAATGCGTTGGTTTTCCGTTGAAACTGCTACCGGCAGCTTCGTGCTGCTGAATCCGCTCCGCTGCGTCCGCTCTGCGTGAAATCTTGTTCTACCGCTCTCTGCGGAATCCTGATCAAAATGGCTCGCACACGCCGAAATGCAGCTTTGTTGTATTCACTAAAGTGAACCCGGTGAGAGGTTTAATTTTTTAGGGAAAGGGTTGTTTGCCCGAAACCCATTCGACCGAAAGCCATTTGGCCGTATGCCACTAGGCCGAACAAATCATTAGGCCGAAACCCATCTGGCCGAAAGTCATTTTGCCGAACAGGTCATTTGGCCGATAGGGTCGTTTGGCCGAAAGCGACATTTGGCTGAAAGAGTCAGGAGGGCAGGAGGGACTATGTTCAAGGGTTTAACGACCCATCCCCACGGCCTCTGCGAGTTAGAGGGCCTGCCTAGGACGTGGTGGGGCTTGGCAGCCTTAAACCTCTACAAAAAGCTGCATGTGTCTGCAAGTAGGCCCTATCAAAGCGACCGTGTGCCGCTCAAAGCGCACAGGAGCCCAAGGAGTGCCAATTGGCACATCAGGATCAATGCCAGCAACATCCTGATTATGGCATTCTGGCCGCGTGTTAACGGACCTTGTCTTGGATATAGTAATATTATGAAAGCGAGGGCTGGCAGTCTGACATTCTACTCTCTTAGTATAGCCAAACCAAATAACTCTTTTGATGATGCGTTAAGCATGGAGGTGGTAGACCCCTTTGCCAAGGGGGGTTTGGCGAGGTCTCCTCCCAGGGAGGCAGAGAGCGGAGTGACGGAGGCTGCAACAAGCAGCACCGGAGTCTTCCCTATCAGCACGCTCGGCGGGCCACTATCCGGGATGCGGGTGGTCGCCTAGCAACTCGATGATATCATCGAGCTCGCGAACGCAAGGCAGAACATCAGTAAGGAACTGAAACAGAACATTCGGATGATTCGCCAGGCTATTTGAGTCGCAAGACAAGAACAGGATACGTTTATCAGGCGGGTAGAGAGAAGGCCGACAAATTAGCATTAGCATTGTTACGGTGTAATTCGTAGATTGGACACTAGTGATACTCATGTTTTACTTTTGAGATCCTTATCTAGAATGCTATCAGAAATCAAGAAGGGGAATGGTCCTTGATTCCAGTCTTAAACAAAAATAACAAAAGCATGAGGATTACTACTCCTGGCCACGCCCATCTTCACCGTAACTAGGGAGAGGAAGGAAGTGTTGATGTAGTACTTACTTAACGAGAGGCCTCCGACAGGAGCGACACCCTCATAAGTACCACGGAGTTGGATAATGAGGAAGGTATTCGTTGGGTCAGGATTTGCCTGTAGCTGGCAATGTAACCGTGGTAAATCTTACCCCGTAACACACCACGCAAAGGTGTCTACCCAGCATTACGGGTTTGGGAATAGAGAAGGCCGACAAAGGTGCTCAATCCGATGCCTTCTCCTTCCTTGGAGGAGCAACCATGGCCCAAGAGGCGATTGATTTCGCCTTGACGACCAATGAAGGAAAGTCTGCGCCTAACCCGAAACGGCTCAGGTAGCAATCTGGCGAAGACGTTCAGCCAAACGACGTGCAACCGTAAAGGCCAAACGTCGTCTGGGCGGAGCAGATCGGGGTGCAGAGGAGCCCGAAGGGTGTCGACCCGAGAAGGTGACTTCTCGGCCCAAAAAGGCGAAAGGCATCAACCAGGCGCAAGTCGTCGCGCCGCAAGAGGGTACCAGCCAGCCTGTGCCATCGGCACAAGGGACCGAAAATCCATGGCAGCTGGTCAGTATGGCAAAGCGGAAGTCGAACGCATCTCGACCCGCAAAGAAAGCTAAGGCCAGAGGCGAGGCCTAGTTGGTGATTACTGATAAGGTAAAGTACGCTGAAGTCCTTGTGTGGTATGAATCAGTCTATAACTTGGATCAGTCTATGAAAGCCCTTGCACACCCTGCCATTGCTGCTGGCCGTTGTAAGGAGGATTCTAAAGTGCAAGGACATCGAGCTGTGCTGGGTTATTCTCTGTTGGAGTCAAAGCTACATATTTGGCGATCCTGCCAGGAGTTTAATTCTATTTATTGTAGCAAAAACGGAGAATCACCCAGCACAAGCTCGCGGTGATGGAGTAAAAGGGATTTTCCTACTACTCATCCAAGCGCGCAAAGGAGTTGTTGTGTTTTTGTTTTCATAATAGCAGTGCACAGTAGTTAAAATATAACAAATTGAGTATGGTTAATTTTTTCATTTATTTAGTTTACAACTAAACCGATAACACTAAATCAACAATTTGACGCCACAATACAAGGTTCGAGGACGCATCTCTCCATCCTTGAATGCGTCTCACGCTCGCCAAGTCGTTTTGCACCTCAAATTGAGTATGGTGCAAGTGTGAGTGAGTGTGAGTGAGAGAGTGTTGGCGTATTGGAACGGCATTTCCAAACAGATGTTATTGCGCAGATTCCGCCTTATTAGACTCCTGCGCGAAAATTATTTGCGTGAATATTTTTCCCGTGTCACACACACACAAATGAATTGACACTGTTTATTGTTTATTTGAGTAAACAAAAACATGTGTGTTTGATAAATAACAACAACAAAAAACAATTACGAAGATAGTTTGAATGTATTGGTGTGCAATTCGAAGTAAAACGAAGTTGCGCCAGAGTCTAAAAATTGATGCAACGGGCAATATTGTTTGTTTGTTTTTATAATGATGCTTTCAGGTGGATTGAGGAATTGAGCTTGCGACTGGACCTTGATGAATGGGATTGTTAAGGTTGTGAATAGTTAAAGTTTGCATGCAACTTTGTGACTAGTAAAGAATCGATGTGAAGGCTTAATGGATTTGTTGGAAGTGGATCAGGATGACCGCGCAATGAAGTTTAGGAAGCGGATCGGGATGACCGCGCAATGAAATGTAGGAAGCGGATCGGGATGACCGCGCAATGACATTTAGAAAGCGGATCGGGATGACCGCGCAATGAAATTTAGGAAGCAGATCGGGATGACCGCGCAATGTAATATAGGAAGCGGATCGGGATGACCGCGCACTAGAATGTAAGAAGCGGGTCGGGATGACCGCACAATGAAATTTAGGAAGCGGATCGGAAAGACCGTGCAATAGAATGTAGGAAGCGGATCGGGATGACCGCGCACTAGAATGTAGGAAGCGGGTCGGGATGACGCACAAAGAAATTGAGAAAGCGGATCAGAATGACCGCGCAATGAAATTTAGGAAGCGGATCGGGATGACCGCGCAATGGAATCTAGGAAGCGGATCGAGATGACCACGCAATTAAATTTAGGAAGCGGATCAGGTTGATCGCGCAATGAAATTTTGAAAGCGGATCGGAATGACCGCGCAGATAAATTGAGAAAGCGGACCGGGACGACCGCGCTATGGAATGTAGAAAGCGGATCAGGATGACCGCGCAATGAAATTTAGGAAGCGGATCGGGATGACCGCGCAATGGAATGCAGGAAGCGGATCGAGATGACCACGCAATTAAATTTAGGAAGCGGATCGGGATGACCGCGCAATGGAATGCAGGAAGCGGATCGGGATGATCGCACGATGAAATTTGGGAAGTGGATCTAGAGGACCGCGCAATGTAATGTATGCAGCGGATTGGAATGACCGCGTAGATAAATTTAGAAAGCAGATTGGTATGACCGTGCAATAAAAAGTTAAAAACGGATCGGGGTGACCGTGCTATGAAATCCGCGGTGAGGTATTAGAGGGAGATCTGTTGTTCGAGTTGTTCGAATCGACTACAGGTACCGGACGGTACCCGATCCAAGAGGTGGTACACTCCTCTGCTGAGGATGTCACGATAGCTAAGATCAACGGTGTGTTCTATTGTAGCTGCTATGCCCCACCAAGGTGGTCATTAGAGCAGTCCAACCAAAGGGGACAAGCGTTACTAGAGGCACTAGCGAAGCCCGAGGCAGGGCTAGTCACTGATGGTTCCGCTGCCGCGTTCAGTAGGAACGAAACGTTTATCAGTCCTGGTCTAGCACCAGACTTGGACTGGAGGGTGGACGAGGGTTACATCCATTTCCATAGTGATCATCTAGCAATTCGCTTTAAGATCAACTATGGCGTGCAACATCCGAAGTCCGGGGATACCGGTCAAGTCCAGTGGTTGGAAAATCAATCACTTCGACAGCGAAGTTTTCACCGCGGCCCTGGGACTGGAAGCCAACACTGAAGGCCTAAGCGGGGATGCGTTGGTAGCTGTCCTATCACGCGCGTGTGACGCCACCATGCCGAGGAAAGCCCTGCCGAGAAATGGCAGACGGCCGATATACTGGTGGAGTCCCGAGATTGCGGCCCTGCTTCAAGGATAGACGAAGGATGCAACGTACCCGCACCGAGGATGAAAGAGCGAACCACCCTGAAGTATTTCGAGCTGCGAAACTGGCCTCATCAAGAGCAGTAAGAGAGCGTGTTTCGGAAACCTATGCGAAGGAGCCAACGCGAATCCGTGGGGTGACGCCTACAGGATAGTGATGGCCAAGACCAAAGGGAGCTCTTCACCCCCTGAACGGTCCCTGGATAGGTTGGCGAGGATTATCGAGGTACTATCCCCGTCTCGAGCCACAAGTCCCTGGCCTCCTGCACCACAAGGCTATATGAATTACCTAGACCTGCACCGGGAATCGAACCCAGCCACCATATGGGTATTAACCCCGCAAAAATGATTTTGAAGTTTTAAATATGATCCACCTGTATAGAGAGTGAGTGCTAGTATTGTGCTAGGATTTAACGGCTGAAATTTATTTCAGCAACATATTTCGTACATAAAACTAGCCAAAACATTCAATTTTACTACTAAAGCACGCGTTTCAAAATAGCTTAGCTAGCTTGTTTATTATGACCACCCCGGGTCCATAATACGCAAATCACGTTAATGAAGAAATTTAAAAAAAATAATACGCTACGTCGAATTTGTTTATATACGTATTATGGTCCCCCATTTGATTTACATGTTCCATTCTCGCATGTTCCTTGTGCATATTATGGACCCCACTTGTGTGCTAGTAATGGACCCTCTAGTGTAATTACATTTACAAATTAGTTAATATAACTAAATTCCTGCTTCCAAGTCCATAACAAACTGCTGTTCTGTTACATGAAGCAACTCAATTCGACGGAAGTTTGCAGAAAATAGACAATTTGGGGTTTTGTTCAGGGGGTCCATTATACGCACGGGGTCCATTACTAGCACTCACTCCCTAGCTCACTTGAACATGTCTTTCAACGAAAGCAGCCAGTGTTTATTCAATCAGCCAAAAACGGAAGTCGCACAATTTTGAACTCTTTCCCTCGATTCTTTGTTTAGAACCAGTACTGGAAAAGTTAGTGATCGTCATAAGACAGAGAGCAAAGCGCCTTTTTCTATTTCAGGCGACCAAATGAAAGAATCGTGGGTGGTTAATCAATTTCGCATGAAAGGCAGTCAGGTAAGGATGTTGAGCTCTGTTTTCAATTTAATTTTCTAAGTTATTTTAATAGATACATGCGAAAAATAGTAACTAGTCGATAAATTAATCATACTTCTTAAATTCACCGAGTTGAAAGTGAAAATAAACACAAAAATAAAGCAGATATTGCACACTTTCATGACCTGTCACGGAACAAATATTTTTTGAGATTTTTGTAGCATGCCATTCATCCTTCGCGTAGCAATAGATTTTGAAAAGGGCAGATATGTAAACATCGCGTGACATCTCTTATTGAAAATGAGAAATTCCAGTACTGCTTAGAACTTAGTGGCTTTCTATGGTCCAAGCCTGGCTTAGATATCATCAGTTTGTTTCATTCCAGGTCGCTGATTTCTTGGTCCACCACTATTACGACAACCAAAAAGGAATCTCGTGTCATAGCTGTCCATCGTGTGGTTTAAATAATTGTAGATGTTCAACGTTTTTCATACTGCTATTGTTTAGTTCAAATGATGGCATATGTTCCCGTCTCGAAACTTTGTTAAACTTTGAAAGTCAAAGGCCAATTATCCGAAAAAAAGCATCATATCCACAACATAATGAAGGTCTGCGCATCCATGTTCACCAAAGTCCAACACTCAGTGGCACTTAAACGTACAGTTCTGTACATGAGTGGACCATGGGAACGTGTGGTTAGGACTGTACCTAAAGGTAACGAACCCGAGTAGAAGGTCATATCAAAATTATATCCATATAATGTTATTATGTTATATTGATTTTCTATCACAAAATTGGTAAAAAAACTGGTGCAGGATGTTGTTAAAATATTCAACGACTGTACGAAAAGGTGACTACGTAGCTATACGAAATGGATGGTGTTTGTCATTACAGTTTGTTAACTCCCAGGTCAACCGAATCAAGAAGCTGAATAGCAGCTGCCAGTTGGAAGGACTTTGATTCTTCAACTGTGGAAAAGGGATTTAATGACTCATCGACCGCGTCACCGCTGAAGCTCTTCGTCTGGCTTAGAGTGAAGGAGATCAGAATCCCAGAAGACACTGTCTTCAAAAATGTCCAAAATAAAGGAAAAATAGGCTTCCATTACGGTGGCGACTTCATCGATTTGGCTATCGTCGAAACTGAAATTTTGTGGCGAAATTCTTTGGTTTTATTTTTGTTAGTCATTGAAAATTGAAATCGATTATGAGATGAATTTTCTTCATGCTAGCTTAGCTTAACATTGACTGCCTTGGTCCGTGATAAATTTCCTTCAAAGTACAAACCTTAATTGTTTTTCAACGACAGATAGTTGCCCTTTGGTAGCCGAATCACAATTTTTTAATGTTTCTAAAAAAATGATGTTTTTGGTGTTAGTTGGGATTTTTGTTAAAAATGCTATCAGCGCCTTCGTGCTTCTGTGTCCGCTCTGTGTGAAATATTGTTGAAACTGAGGATTAGATCCAAACGCACAAGTTGCTTGATTTTGATGTCTGTGCTTGCGAAGCAAGTACATGATTGGTTGGATTACCTATTTGTAAACATTTCAAGATTTTATCGATAATAAATTGTTCAAATCTTTATTTTATATAAATAAAAAGAAGCATTGACTCTCCCTTGATCGAATGGTTAAAAAAATTGGAAATCTATCTAGAAACGGCTGAGATATGAACGTTCAAAGTCTATCATATGTTCGTGACAGTCTCCATTTTTTTGCAGTCGCAAAGTGTAATCCAAAATTGAAACAGACGTAGTCCTTCATCAGAAATACACTACTTAAATCAAAAACTTTCATATTTTGTTGCAATTTTATCACAAATATAACTTATTTTGTTATTAGATTATAACAGAATCAAATACAAAATATATTGTTAACAGTGAGAAAAAGAAATTTTTTACTTACTCCAATGAAACTTAACCCATTTCAAATTAGGTATCCTTTTTAAATTGTATCAGAGTTGTGAGGTATATGGCTGCGGGCTTTGTTATATCCATGTTTATTGTCTACTTTTTTTTTTAGGGGCCCTCCTTAGCCGTGCGGTAAGACGCGCGGCTACAAAGCAAGACCATGCTGAGGGTGGCTGGGTTCGATTCCCGGTGCCGGTCTAGGCAATTTTCGGATTGGAAATTGTCTCGACTTCCCTGGGCATTAGGTATCATCGTGTTAGCCTCATGATATACGAATGCAAAATGGTAACTTGGCTAAGAAACCTCGCAGTTAATAACTGTGGAAGTACTTAATGAACACTAAGCTGCGAGGCGGCTCTGTCCCAGTGTGGGGATGTAATGCCAATAAGAAGAAGAAGATTGTCTACTTTTAAGCAATTCGGTGTTAAGCGATTTTAAATCATATTATGATAAAATCTTGTTACAGCCTTTGAACGATAATAACTACTACTAAGAACCCAATTTTATCAGAACAAGTTTTTTTATTCTCTTTTCTTTATTATCGTGTTTTTGCAATGAATCGCCTGCTTTGAGCGTGCTTACAGCGGCACATTAGGAGTTAACTTCCTGAAATCCGTATGGCGAAAGGCATCTAAGGTTCGATTTCTCAAAATTAAGCACCTTCATCAAAAAAATATTTGGTAGGCGTAGTAGCGGACACCTTCCTACGTAACCGGTACCAAATAGTTTTTCATGAAAAGGTTCTAATTCTGAGAAAACCCGCGTTAGATGTCTTTCGCCATACACATTTCTGATGGTTAACTCTTGCTGGCTATGTTGCGCATATACTATAGCGCCTGGATGTGGCAGCGGCGAATAGAAAATCAGCCACTGCCAATAATTCATTCTAGATTGAGTTCAACACCATCAAAATAAGTTATAAGTATCACAATATGTTAGAATTGTGTTAAGTTTTTGTTATGCTCTTCAAGTCGGGAAGAAAGCTAATTGCGACAACCCACACGTTCCTAGTGACGAGGCAACGGTGATAATTATGATGATAAAAAAGATAAAGCGGCACTCACACCAAATAATTTCATTTCTTTCCATCTGGTATCATGTAATTAATAACCGATCCTATAAATGGAAACATTCTTCGGGACAGTTATACTAGTTAAGGCGTAGAGTAAGTTCGGGAGTGTCATCCGATAATAACAATAAGGACTGTTCAGTTTATAAAGAGGACACATTGTATTGTCGATGTTTAGAAATCTGTTTTGTTTTGTTGAATATATTATCTGACCTTTTAGACATGAAATCCAATTATCAACGAAACAATTCTCGCAAACGCAAAACTCAGAAATTTACGATATTTAAAGAAACTCAATTTATTGGATTTTCAACAGCTAAAATTGTTTATATTTCTTTTTCGAGCTACCACAGGCTCCAATGTATGTGGATATCGACAAATCAATGAAATTGTGTTTCGTTTTGATCTTCTTGATGATTTTGTTGACATTCCGATTTACATGTTTTTATTACAACTGTCAATTTCGCTTAGACAAAAATGTGTTGGGAAACTTATGTTTACGCGAAATTCGAGAAGCTTTAATCTCTTGTTTAATCTCTTTTAAAAAATTACAGTTGATTGACAGTGTATTATAATATACGATAAAGCAAACTCTATCAAAATTGACCAATCTGTCTGTTTTATATCGTCATGTGAAAGGGTCCTCTCAATAAACTGAACAGTCCTTATAGTGATAGTGGAGGTACAGGCGAAGAATCAATGGGAGCGAGGACATATTCTAGAGAGTTTCTCGGATAAATTCGTCCAAGTGAGGTTTGCTACGGTGCAAACAATCAGGGGAATATACGCTAGGTCTGCAGGAAAACTGGCAGTTCTAGACATGGTGTGCAACGGCACGCGTTTGTTCGTTATTGACTTCAAAGCGGAAGTGGCTCACATGTCGCCGATACCACTGATTGTGGCGAATTGATAGTTGATTGTCAATCCAGAGATGGCGAGTTCGATCCTTCTTTCTTCTTTATTTTTTGTACATTCGTCCTGTGTGTGTGTCATCCTCTATCCCTCACCCACCGGGGGCGTTGGTCAAGTAGTACTACGAATAATTTGATCTTATCTCATGCTCTCATGGTACCCTTTTCGTTATAAGCACTAGTACAGTAAAAGGAATCACTGCTGAAGCAAGAAAGGTGTCTTCAGGGAGTGTAGGGAATAGGGATACACTAGCTATTCATAAAAGGTGCAGCAAAACATCACATGGACGCCCTTATTCGCACTAACTACTCAGGGAGTAGAAGGTCAAGAAGAGCCATCGCTGCCAACTAAAGCTTGAACCGGATACCTGGGATTCCCACAATATCCGCGGCAATAGCAGCAAACGATGCTCTGTACGTATTTAGTTTAAAATCAAACATGGCAAGTGTTGAATTATATGGAAATTGGTAACTGGAACATGCTCACCAATTTAAAATCCATTTGTTGTCCACCTCCAAGCTAGGCATTCATCAGGACACACCCGAGCCACCAACGCATTAACTGTGGCAATTGACTTTCTTATTCCTCAATCGATCTTTCCGGTACCAAATGATTGCTTGAATGTTGCAGAGCTTGATGTATGTCCTTTGCCACAACTGCCAATAACCGCAAAACGGGGAACGAAGTACGCTCCGTCGTTGACCACTGCTGGGGCGATGATGTTGATTCATCTAGGGAGGGCTCTAATGTTTGTTCATCGCAATGCACCAAATCCGCTCGCTATGCTCTCAATGCTCATCCATTCTTCTTCCTGTTGCCACCACCCTCGTAGTCACCAGCACTGTCCAGTATGTGGTTGGCAACGGGAGTATTGTTCTGCAAAATACCGCTTCACAATTCGTTACGAATTACCCATAGCTATTCAAATTTATCTTCAGAGGACTTCCACTTACTCGTTGGAGACATAATTTTCACCAGCTATTGAATAGTTAAAGTGATGATTTCTTGAATGAGGCTCTCACTCAGGTATAAACAACACAGAACAAACAAAAAATTACAATTTCCTTCCTTCTTGTTCCATTTTTCCTTCTTTATTTTTCCTTCCTCCTTTTCCCTTCCTTGTTCGTTTTTTTTTCTTTTTCCTTCTTCATTCCTCCTCCAAGTTTCAACTTTTTTCTTCCTCTTTTTACGTTTTCTTCTGTTTTTTCTTCTTCCTTAATTCCTTTTTTTTACTTCTCTCTTCTTTCTTTTCACTACTCTTTTTAAACTTTTTATTTTTTACTTCTCATTTATCATTGCTAACTTCTCGCTCTTCAAGTTGAAATTCTTTACGAATTCCATCTTCAGTTTCTATACGAACTCTGACAGCAACTATTCAAGACATATTTTGTACTAAAACTCTGTCCAGATTTTCCTACACTATAGTTCCATAAAGCATCTCTCCAAAAATGTCATTTATTTTTTTTATAGAATTGATCTACAACTTGTTCTAAAATTCTCGCTGGAAATTTCTTCAAAATTCCGTCTAGAATCAGAACTTTTCCGAGGAATTCTGTCCATCGGTTCTTTATCAAACCCGTTCAAATGCTATTTCGACAGTGATTGCTCTAGAATTTTTGCTGGAAAAGTTTCTGTGTAAATTTGGTTTGGGTAGCTTTATCTCTGTCCTCCCTGCTGTCTTAGATTTCTGAATCCTGAATCCTTGATTTCCGACACGTATCTTAAACTAGATTGTAGGAAAAATTAATAAAAAAATAATGACAAATAACAGGCAAAGAAAAATCAAATCTGCAAGATTAAAACAACAATATACGTATTGTCCCGAAGCTCTGAAGGAAAAACTGAACTATTTTGTTTTATACTTACTACTGATTTTGTTATATTTTTCAAACCACTTTGCTTCTAGCCTACTTATGCCTAATTGGGGAATTGAATCCAGTCATATCATCCTACCGCTCAGCGGTGTAGGAGCTTCGGTGAATTTAAATCTCTTGCTTCGATCAAAATTGAATATTGAACATGCTATTTTTGGACCATTTTTTAATAATAAGGGGAAAAAGCTAGAAAGAGATATTTTTTTTTGCACTTACAGCGCTGACATTTGCAAAGTTCACGTAACATAATCACGAAATTTATTCCGATGATCCAAATTGATCCACTCCAATTCCAAGCGAGCACGATTCCCCCGACGGCCGATGTAGGCACCAAAACGGTCGCCTTTTCCCTCGCTCTGCGACAAACGGGAGGAAAGATTTTCAAATCCACTTCATAATCGCAATCGATCGGGTGTTTTGCGGGGCTTGCTGGTCGTTGCCCATTCATCAGTGAGCGAGGGAACGTGGTTTTTCGTTTGTCAGCCAGTTTGTTGTGCCAATTTTGAGTCTCACGATCCTATCAACTAACAATTGGTGGGGGCTGGCGGTCAGCAGGGGCGGAAAGTTATTGAGGCTATGTACGCACACAAACAAGTCGGGCACAGCACGAAGGGACAACTCACAGCCCACAGTTCGATTTGGCAACCCGAGTGCCATTAAGTTGTCAGCTGTCCGGATCGTTAGGCAGGATTTGTTTGCTTGCGAAAGTGTGCTACGGTCAGTATTTATTCACGGTACAAAGTGGGCTGGATGTGGGGTGGCGGAGCTCAGCTGTGTGTGTGGAAAGGACTTGAAATTTATCGTGAATTGGGGACTTTGGGGATTTCTGCGATGAAAGTTTTATTACCCATTTTTATATTGATTTCTTTCAAGCAGCTCATCCTGATGACCTTCGATTGAATATGATTTTCTTTTTCGTTCGAGTTCCGAAATGTTTTATTTGTCATCGTGAATCTTGGTATATTTGCTTCAACAAAATCATCTGTCTCTGACTTCCAGCAAATAAATAAAAAAAATAATCATATGATTATTCTGCTCTGCTCCAAACATCAAATAAGGAGCACTAATGTTAACAATAATAATTTTTGGCATCTTTATAATTCTATAAGTTCTATACCGGTGGCGGGGAGTTGAGTGATACGCTTCGTGACACATGCGGGATTCTTCGTGTTTCTTCTGCCACTACATACCAGGGGAAAACATGCCCCCTTCCCTCTTCTCATGCTTAACCCCTAGTGGAATGGGAAACTTTATGACTTTCCAAAAGGCTTCTCCGCCGTGTAGGAGGAATTCGTCTGCTCTGTCGGTTTGCTTCTGTCTGTCTATCGCTTATCAGAAGGCAGTCCCTGGAAGCAGAAATTTCTGACTGCACGAGATAGTTGCTGGCATGTACATAGAAACATGCCACGGCAATCAGATGGCAGCGGAAAGCTGCCGGCTGTGAGGGATGGCAAGATTGGGAAAACGAATAAAGTTTTCCCCCCAACACGCTCACGAAATTTCGGTCACCGACGACGAACGGCGGCGGTTGTGGGAAAACATGCTGACTGACAATAATAACAGAGCGAAATGAAATGTTTGTACACATTGCGAGCGCCAAAGTGGGGCGAGACTTCGCATAGTTAGTCAGCTCCGTTCAGTGCAGTTCGCTTCCCGTCTGCGAAGGAAGAGGGTTGTGGGAAGTGGAATCAGTTGCCGCTGGGTGGCATACCTGCCTATTTTTGACAGCATCAGCGTCTCTTCCTCTTTGGCAGGCGCATTAGGTTTTGCTGCAATTTGTAGGAAAGTTTGCTCAAACAACTTTGTGAAGCATGCCAGTAATGTTGGGGAGTGGTGGTATTATGAACCCAGACATTTGATAAGAGATCTGCGTTGATTTGATAGTTGGTACACTGTGGCTACCATATGCACACATAGACTGATGGAATGAGGCGTCAAGCCCATTTTCAAATGGAAGAACGTTTCACAACAGTGAAAGAGGAGAAGGTGATCAGTACTCCAATCTAAGAAATTTCGTAGTGCATATTTCAAACATTGGAAGTCTGTAGTACGGTTCTACATTTTGAAAATTTCCGCAGATTAAACAATGTCCACCTCGGTCTTATGTTCAGCTAGTCAGTTTTCGAGCAAATCCAAAGACGTGCTTAATTAATTAGTTAAGACAATTCACATATTCATATGAAATTTCAAAGATGTTGAACTGTTTGGTGATTTATTGATTTGATGGATGAATGACAGTTTTTTGTTGAACAATACGAAGATATCTCCGTGGAAAATCCGAAATCTCGTGTTTTCGTGTTACAACATTGAAATAAAACAACAAATCGTAATCGAAGTAATAGTAATCTTGCGACAAAGTTGTAGATCTGCTGATTGTATATCGAAAGCAGTCACACCGCGGTATATTTCCTTTTGTATCGATAAATCTTCATTTGTAAAGCAAAATCCATCCATTCCATTGACTGGTGAAAGTGGCATACGTTTCAGCCTGAAAGAAATCCCATTTTGCAGAAAGTCGGTGTGGATCACCGTTTTGCATCGAAGGGACAGACGGAAACCGGGTACGACTTTATTTATTGGGTCAGATGGCGAAATTTATAGGACAGTAGATTAATGGAAAGCCAAGACTGGTTGCTGGCTGCAGTCACTTCCCGTTTCCGTTTTGGTCTTTCGCGTTTTGCGACAAGATTTCAAGCCAAGTCACCCAAAACCACCCATCAGCATAGCAGCACCATCATCATCATCATCCGTTTTCTTGCACTCGGATGAACCTCAATGTCGTCCTAACCCTTTGCATGGTAGGGAAATTTCTGGCACTACATGCATAAACTAAATCAAATATTTGAACCACTATCCTGCTCTTTTGCCTTGTCCGCCAGCTTCGGTACGTTTTGTAGCCAGAGAAGATTAGTTTTTTGTTGCCACAGACGTCGTTGCACTTTGATGGTCCAGGTGGACAGAAATCGACTTTAAGGTCTAATTAAACATAAATATGACAATTCAATAATAAGCAGAAAGATTTTTACTACCGAACAGAAAATCTTGCTCTTGACGAATATAAATAAAGATAATTTTGACCAATTCCCTACCCCACAGTGTAAAACGGAAGCTTCTGCTGGTTGATCTTCGTGTCTCTTGATGTTGCTGCTGTTGCCGGTGCATGCGATGGTTCCAGCAGGAGGACGCCACCAGCAGAAACCGTAACTCCTCGTGTTGCTGCTGGCTGTTGCCGGTGCGGTGGTGGCCCTACTACCATCGATATGATGATGTTGCTGTGTTTAGTTTACCCAACCTTGGTACGCCTCGTTGATCATTCCGGTGGCGTTTGTTTATCATGCGAGCTGGGTTTTTGGGGGGAGAATGAAACGATTCCATTCCGAATACCCCCGGCGACTGACTGCGGCACCGAAGGACCTTGGCTTTCTTGCGGTGGTGGTGCGCAAGGGTTGGATTTTTTTTTTGGCGAATTGAGCAGCATTCCGTTTCTGGTTGTTGGTTCAGTTCTTGGAGGAGATGTGACAGGTTTCCAAGCTTGTAAGCAAGCAAGCAGAAGCAACCGAGTGCACAAACAAAACATAAATTATTCCGGTTGGTGTGAGTGTGTCTTCGGATGCTTTACCCGGTGGCAGATTTCTGATAAATTGACTTTGACTTTCGCAGGAAAATGGGGGAAGATGGGGGACGTGAATACTATTGCATGTGGAATGAGATGTTTGTTTTGTTTAGTTATTCAATCAGTTTAGTTTATGTCCGGGAGGTTCCGATTTGCTGTAAGTCTCCGTATCATATTTACAATCCACAAACACAACGATTTTAAGTTTACGAATAGTTTATGAACGATCCTATGCCAATGTGTCAAATATGTTGGTCTATTAAAACTTCTTAGATACGTTATTCAAATGTGTATGTAATTCGTATGCGGAAAGGCCCTTGCCTAACAGAATCATTGTTCTAAATGCAAAGCGAGGGATATGGAATCGAAATTACAAAATGTCACGAAATACATTAATGTCACATAAATAAAGTTTAAAAAAATGCAATGATATTATTTGACACTAATATGACTCTAAAAATGACTCTGATTTCGCCGCCTCCAAGAATATGGCCATTCGCAGCACCTACTTCCAACACAGCCTCCCGTATCGTTACACCTGGAGATCACCACTGCAGACAGAATCACAAATCGACCACGTTCTGATTAATGGACGGCACTTCTCCGACATTATCGACGTCAGGACATATCGTGGCGCTAACATCGACTCTGACCACTATCTGGTAATGGTTAAACTGCGCCCAAAACTATCCGTCATCAACAATGTTCGGTACCGACGACCGCCGCGGTACGACCTAGAGCGACTGAAGCAACCTGATGTCGCCACTGCATACGCGCAGCATCTCGAGGCAGCGTTGCCGGAAGAGGGTGAGCTCGATGGGGCCCCTCTTGAGGACTGCTGGAATACAGTCAAAGCAACCATTAACGACGCAGCGGAGAACAACGTCGGATACATGGGTCGAAGCCGACGGAACGATTGGTTCGACGAAGAGTGCAGACAGATTCTGGAGGAGAAGGACGCAGCGCGGGCGGTCGCGCTGCAGCAAGGTACCCGGCAGAACGTGGAACGTTATAGACGGAAGCGGAGACAGCAGACCCGCCTTTTTCAGGAGAAGAAACGCCGCCTGGAAGAAGCGGAGTGCGAGGAGATGGAACAGCTGTGCCGTTCTCAAGATACACGCAAGTTCTATCAGAAGCTCAACGCGGCACAAAGCCTTTGCGCGAAATGTGCCGGGATAAAGGATGGGAGCATCTTGACGGACGAACGTGTGGTGATCGAATGGTGGAAGCAGCACTACGAGGAACATCTGAATGGCGCTGAGAGTACAGGCAGTGAAAGTCAAGGCAGCGGAGGAGATGACTACGTCAGTTCAGCGGACGATAGAAGCCAACCAGCCCCCACCTTGAGGGAAGTTAAGGATGCCATTCAACAGCTAAAGACCAAAAAAGCAGCTGGTAAGGATGGTATCGGAGCTGAGCTCATCAAGATGGCCCCGGAAAAGCTGGCCACCTGCCTGCACAAACTGATAGTCAGAATCTGGGAAACCGAACAGCTACCGGAGGAGTGGAAGGAAGGGGTTATATGCCCCATCTACAAGAAAGGCGACAAGCTGGAGTGTGAGAACTTTCGAGCGATCACCATCCTTAATGCCGCCTACAAAGTGATATCCCAGATCATCTTCCGTCGTCTGTCACCATTAGTGAATGAGTTCGTGGGAAGTTATCAAGCCGGCTTCGTTGACGACCGCTCGACAACGGACCAGATCTTTACTGTACGGCAAATCCTTCAAAAATGCCGTGAATACCAGGTCCCAACGCACCATCTGTTCGTTGATTTCAAGGCGGCATACGACAGTTTAGACCGCGTAGAGCTATGGAAAATTATGGACGAGAACAACTTCCCTGGGAAGACTGATCAAAGCAACGTGGATGGTGTGCAAAACTGTGTGAAGATTTCGGGCGAACACTCCAGTTCGTTCGAATCGCGCCGGGGACTAAGACAAGGTGATGGACTTTCGTGCCTGTTGTTCAACATTGCGCTAGAAGGTGTCATGCGGAGAGCCGGGTGTAACAGCCGGGGTACGATTTTCAACAGATCCAGTCAATTTATTTGTTTCGCGGATGACATGGACATTGTCGGCCGAACATTTGCAAAGGTGGCAGAACTGTACACCCGCCTGAAACGTGAAGCAACAAAAGTTGGACTGGTGGTGAATGCGTCAAAGACAAAGTACATGCTTGTGGGCGGAGCCGAGCGCGACAGGGCCCGCCTGGGAAGCAGTGTTACGATAGACGGGGATACCTTCGAGGTGGTCGAGGAATTCGTCTACCTCGGATCCTTGCTAACGGCTGATAAGATTCGCCACCGCACCAAATGTGTCATGTACAAGACGCTAATAAGACCGGTTGTCCTCTACGGACATGAAACATGGAAAATGCTCGAGGAGGACTTGCAAGCACTCGGAGTATTCGAGAGACGGGTGCTTAGGACCATCTGTGGCGGTGTGCAAGAAGACGGTGTGTGGCGGCGAAGAATGAACCATGAGCTCGCCCAGCTCTACGGCGAACCCAGTATCCAGAAGCTAGCTAAAGCCGAAAGGGTGCGATGGGCAGGACATGTTGCAAGAATGCTGGACTGCAGATGGTGTTCGCTTCCGATCCGGCAGGTACGAGACGGCGTGGAGCGCAGCGAGTGAGATGGGCAGACCAGGTGCAAAACGACTTGGCAAGCGTGGGGCGTATCCGAGGATGGAGAGAAGCGGCCTCGAACCGTGTATTGTGGCGTCAAATTGTTGATTCAGTGTTATCTGTTTAGATGTTAACTAAATAAATGAATGAATGAATGACTCTAATGCCGCCAAATTAATATTTAGAGATATGTCCTGTTATGCACAGATGCGATGCTCCACAGGTGAAACACCGTCAAAATCGAAGAAATTTCGATTCAACATTCTTTGCTGCGAAGGGGTGGTTGAGGCCCAGAAAAGTAGCTAATTTGAGTTCAACGGTTAACACTTCAGGCAATAGTTTTCCAGCGCTATCCATCTTTTATTTACGGCTCTCGAAAATTGATTTTCTGAAGTTTGATGTTGGCTAAGCTTTTGAGATACAGTGTCTTCTTAACTCCTACAAGGGTCGCAAATTACGCCAGTCAAGGGGGATGTAGTAAATAAGACTGGAATGAAGAGTTATTACGAAATAATTATTTAAAAGTACCAAAATTAGGTAATTTCCAAAACCACATTTTAGTAAAGAGAATCAATTTTGTTTTATTTCTGATAGCTTGTAATCTAGATCTTATACACTACATTCTTCCCCTTCTCTACTCTTAACACTTGTAATGAATGAAGAATGCTATAGCCATAAATCCTTGATCCTTGAAGGAATATTCTCGTCATCAATTGCTTTTTTGCCATGCTTGAACTAAAAAATAAAAATATTAAGCGAACGATTCGAGGAAAGGCGATAGATTCAAAAAAGCGATTCAATTCAAGTACATTTTAAAACCAATAGAAAACATACTCAAATTCAGCCCAAATCTAAACTGAATCTTCAATCATCATTCAATCCAAATACAATGCTAATTAAAACTATATTTAATCCAAATCCTTTCAAAATCTATTTCAAATTCAGTCAAATCTTATCCAAATTTAACTCAAATTCAATTTAAATCTTAATCAAATCTAATTCAAATATAATTCAAATCCGATTCAAAACGAATCCAAATCCAATCTATATTCAATCCAAATCCAAACCAAAATCAACAAAAATCCAATCCAAACCTAATTTGAATTAAATGCAAACCTAATTCAATCTTATACACACAATCCAAATACGATCCAAATCCTATTCAAATCCAAATTCAATCTAAAATATAAACATATCAAGTCCAATTCAGATACAATCCAAACAAAATTCAAATCTAATATGAATCCAATACGAATCTAATCTAAATACAATCCAAATCCTATCAAAATTTATTTCAAATTCCATTCAAATCCTATCCAAATTCCATTCAATTTCAAACCAAAATTGAATCAAATTCTATCCAAATATAATCCAAATCCGAACCCAATCCATATTTAAACCAAACCCTGGTCCAAGGTTCATATGTCAGGGTTCACTCACTTCGACAGTAGATGGGAGAGACTAGCGCGAGGGTGAAACATTCATTTTCAGTGCAAAACATAAACAAACTCGGTGGCTGCCCCATATAGAAATCCAAGATGTCTGAATCATAAAATTGGCATACTGCTACACCTGTTTGTATTCACCTTGCCCTGGACAACCCTACTCATATGAATCCATTATAAGTGCTTAAACCAATGTTTAATCGTAGCAACCCACAACATCACCAGCTCCAGTCGTCAAACAGTTCAGACCGTTTAGACGCGACAGAGCAAGGGGTCTCTTTTCGAGCTTGATATGGTCGGGGTTCAGCCAAAGCACACCAAGCGCCAACGAAAAATTACCGATTTTTCTGCTCAAATTTTCGTTTATCAGATTTAATTGATCGCAAATCGTATATACACGTGCTGCCACTGTCATGATCGGCACCATTTGGTACTGCATCAAGCATTCAGCCAAAACGAATCCACGTCGAATCTGTCAGTGTAACAAATTGAACAGTGAAAGTCGATTCCAGAAAATTCCAACGGGGAAATCAATGGAAGTTAGAGTTCCAGCACATCGAAGTGCTCCTAGGTTTTCCTCCACGGTTGCACTCGCTCGTTGCTTCACTACCGTCATACGCATATTTGTCCCATGTTTGCTGGGATTCCCTATATACATGGGACAATTATGCGTATAACGGCAGTTCAGCTCGCTACCGAACAAAACTTGTGTCCTCATTTCCGGCATTGGTGAAGCCACTCTGACAGTTACGCAATCCATCGTATATCCATCATTCTTTCTAAAAGCAGAGTTTCCCAGTGAGCTGGATGTCCTCATTCTTCCAAGGCCAACAGTATCGTGACATCGTGGAGAATCTCCCCGGAGGTTGATCTTGCAAATCCTATTTTCAATGTGCGGGCCCCATTGACCTGCTGTTGGGCATCGAGTTTGTTTACAAACACCTAAAGAGCGGAAGAATATTTCCCGGCAAAAGATCACCCATACAGTTCGAGACGATATTTGGATGGGCCGCTATGTGTCGAAACTCAGAAGGGTGTTAAACCTCATCTGTCTTCTAAGAACAAATGATCCGAGGATTTGCCTTGGCGAATTTAGGGATATTTCAGACCCGGCAGAATGTGAAACGCCATAGACGGAAACGGAGACAGCAGACGACCCGCCTCTTTCAGGAGAAGAAACGCCGCCTGGAAGAAGCGGAGTGCGAGAAGATGGAATTTCTAAACCATTATCAAGAAACACGTAAGATCTGCAAGGGCTTCGTGGTGCGAATCGAGATCTACAGAGATAAGGATAGGAGCATCTTGACGGACGAAGTGTGGCGATTGAGAGGTGGAAGCAGCACATAGTAATGGCGCAGAGAGTACAGACAGTGAAGGTCAAGGCAGCGTAGGAGTCGACTACGTCAGCTCAGCGAACAATAGAAACCAATCAGCTCTCAACTTGAGAGATGTTAAAGATCCTATCCAACAGTTCAAGAGCTATAAAGCAGCTGGTAAGTATGTTATCGGAGCTGAACTCACCAAGATGGGCCCGGAAATGCTGGCCAATTATGGATGAAAAATGCGTCTTGTCGCACTACTTTTAAGCACTCCTGAATGATACTTTACTGGTCGGGCCAGTAGTCCAGGAGGTCCTTTAGTAGGTTATACTGCGATACCGATCTAAACCGATTGCGCTTGTGGCGGGAATCGCGTAAATATACCGTCAGATGAAAGTCCATCGTGATGATCAAGATTCGTAACGAACCCTCTGGTGGCAGTCTAGAGAGTCGAGAATTTTTCCCACCCGAAAACATTCTACGTCGAACCGAGAATCGAAATTGCCATCTTCGGATTGACAATCCTACGCCTTTGCTTGCAAAGTAACTGGAGGCCCCGGTGGCCCCTTTCACACGGGAAATATTTTTCAAAGAACGTGTCTGTTTGTGATTTGGTTACCGATTTTTAAAGAATCATAGCTGTAACGGCCCTAACGTTGCAGAACTTTTGATTCCCGTCGGACTCGCTAGATTCTGTTATAAACCAGCCCCTTTCGTACGGCGAGCTTTCTTTCACTGTTGCCAAAAGCAACTGGTAGACGTCTGGCCCCTACACTGCCCACAATCACATATTTGATCCATATGGATAGGAAACCCAGCAAAGGTGAGAGTTATATTCGATCATGGGCAGTATATATATAGAATACCCTATAGGGTATACGATGCTGAAAACATTGAAAAATGGAATGTCTTGATCTCGTGAATCAATTACGACCAGATTTTACTGACGAATGGCGGCTTTGACGGCTTCCGGGAACACGCCTTCCACCCGGGGTATCCAAACCCAAGCAGCAGTTAGTGCAGTTCCTGGGTATCCATGGGCCTGAACACAACAACGGGCGGCATTGTCTTTCCGGCTCTAGTCTCAGGACTAATGGGCAGCCGATCCCAAACCAAACCAAACTTGTAAGCACTGCTGTCCATCCTTCGTTTCAGCGCGGTCACAGCTGGCTGTAGATCGAGGATTAACCTAGTTCAGTATCTATGAATGCCGCGCCGGACGAACAACAGATCCACTCGGTATCGTATCGGGCAATTGACAGCAGACTGAAGCTGACTTGTCTAGCAAATCGGGAGATTGTCAACACACTCTCCTCAGTCTTCATTCAGTACCTCCACCTGGCTTCCGGACTTCTTCCCTCTACACCCGCTGAGCTGCCTGCGCCGAAGCAGGTGTCCTCCCATTTCGCGATCTTCCTTCTTGTTCAAGTTCAAGGGCACCGGATTCTGCAGACTATGAGCCACGTCAGTTTTTCCGCATTGGCTAGAGTCCACTAACACGGAATGAGGAGCTGGCGCATCTCCATAGCCATCATAAACAGCTCCATCGCGAGGCACTGGGATAGGACAACACAAAAGCTCTACGAAAATCGGTCGCCGAGCCGATAAGCACAGCAACCATGCCGCCTCTAGATCTGTTCGCCGTTCACGGTGATTTTCTAACGCCACCACCGTAAAATTGACCGTGCCGCTGAATATTTTCTACCACGCCAATGACTATTGAAGCAGCATGAAACGACGTGGTGAAATGTCATTGTAGGGACAACCGGGCTTGGACAACTTGATTCCTTGCTATACACATACAAATATAAGAACATTTGTTTAAAACAAATCATACATTACTTATTCTTCCATTCTTTTTTGTATTGTTGCAATTGGAATTGCAATTGGAAGAACTGCTCATATACGCATTCGGAAATCCCCACTAGAACTCCTGTGGTATTTGGGTCTGGAATTATTTCAGAATTACATTTGAAATTTGTTTAAAGGTTATCAAATTGTTTTCCCTATCAGAAGCCGAATGACTATTACGTTCAATTCCACCACATCGTATTTTTTTTTCAGATACATATTTTGACCTTTGCTGTAAGGCCGTCTTCAGTATCTCGTACTTGGCTCGGCTAGAAAAAAAATCGCAGCTTACACTATTTTTGTACTACGCTACGTCCCTTATCAAATATTGTTTTACTACTTTTTCTTATATTTCTTCATAAATCTCTTGGGAATATCTTCGATAGTGTCTTCAGGACATTTCGAGATTCCTTCAGCAAATCTATTGCAAAATCCACTCGAAATAACTTCAGAAATTCATTCCGGATATCATACAAATCGATAAAATGTTATCCCTTTTTTTGTTTTTTTGGTGATTTTACAATTGATCATTCCAGTTCGAGACAGCAACACGAACGGACGTGTTTTTTGCTCGCGCATTTTTTCGAAGTGTTTTTTCTCGTTCTTTCGCTGTTTACGTTTTCGCTTGTCGCGTTGGCGTTATTTTCTCCCGGACCCGTCATGGGAGACTCGGTGGCCGATTCGGTCGCTGGAAAAGTGCCTAAGCGCACTGCTCTTGGAGGCGCGGGTAACCCCTCCAAGCAGCTTTTGCAGAGCAACGTGTTCTCGCCGCTGCCGCTTGATGACGCCGGCAATCCGCCGAAAAAGAGGAAGAAGCAGCAATCGCAGCTGCCGCAGGTGCAACCGGAGCGGAAGGAGAAGTGCCCGCCCGTGTTTGTGAAGGGCGATCCGCCGGATTTACGCCCAAAAATTCGCCAGCTGATCGCTAAGGGGCTGAAATGTACTTTTCGGCTCTGCAGCGAGGGCGTGAAAGTGATGCCGGCCAACAGGGACCATCATCAATCCGTCGTGGAGTTCCTCGAGGTCCACAAGTATGAGTACTACACTCATGACCACCCCGGCACGAAGCCGCTCAAGGCTTTGCTGCGAGGACTTCACGACATGAAGGAGGAAGAGCTCCAAGCAGAGCTTGAAAGTTGCGGACTGAAGCCAGTAGCCGTCCACAAGATCGCTCGTCACGACAAGGCGAGGAAATATCGCGACCAGCTTTACCTGATCCATCTGGAGCACGGCTCCACTACCTGGAAGGACCTGAAGCTGGTTGGCGTTATAAATTACACCGTCGTTGACTGGGAGCGATATCGGCCAGTGCACCGCGATGTCACGCAATGCACCAACTGCTTCAATTTCGGACACGGCACCAGAAACTGCCGCATGAAGCCGCGCTGCAACAAGTGTGGCGAACCCCATCCGACTGACGAGTGCGACAAAATGGAGGTGGCCGATCCCAAGTGCGCCAACTGTGGCGACAAACATCAGGCGACCACAAAGGGCTGCCCAAAGCGAGCCGAGTTCCTGGAAATCCGGAAGAAGGCTTCCACCAGGACCATTCCGAAGAAGAACCGTGTTCCTGTAATCAACGAGGTGAACTTTCCAGCCATCCCGGCTCCCCGTCGTGTGATTCCAATACTCCCACCGCTACAGCCGCACAAGCAACTGGCAGCGGCAGCTGCATCGGTCCAAGCTCCAGCATCGTCGGCACCATCCACCAGCGAATGGCTTCCGCTTCCTCCTCCTGGGTTCCTCCGGAGCAACTGATGCCGATCTTCGCGCAGCTCGCCACTCGACTGCGCGGCTGCAAAACCCGATTCGACCAGGTCTTCACACTTGGCATGTTCATCATTGAAAATGGCTGCTAGGGTGGGCCTGGTTAACTGGAACGCTTGCTCGCTAAAGAGCAAAACAATCGAGCTGAAGGATTTCCTTGAGGAGAAGGAAATAGACGTGGCGTTCATCACCGAAACGCACCTAAAACCGGAGGTGAACATCAACATCCCGGACTTCCGCATCGTGCGACTCGACCGGCCGACCAGGGGAGGTGGTGTGGCCATCGCTCTTCGCTACAACATCAACTGTCGTCTGCTTCCAAGCTTCCAGCTCAGTGTCATCGAGGCCATCGGTGTCGAAATCACCACTTCGGTCGGCACAATCGCGCTCATCGCGGCGTACTGTCCAACGCAAGCCAAAGCCGGCGATGGATCATCGGCTGCCCTTCGGAGGGACATCGTCAAGCTGACGCGGAGGCAAGGCCAGTATATCATTGCCGGCGACTTGAATGCCAAACATCAAGCCTGGGGCAACAGTCGCGGCAATCGAAACGGCACCATCTGGAGCAACGACATGGAGGAAGGCCACTACACGATCCTGAGCCCGGATTCCCACACTCAGCTGATTCGGGCCGGTGCCCCCGCAACCCTCGACCTCTACGTAACACCCCTGAGTGACCACCTGTCGCAGCCGGTTGTATACCAGGAGCTCAGTTCGGATCACTATCCGGTGGTGGCGGAACTGGGCTCCTCGGTCAATCGGCACCAGAAATTACGGCGGAACTACCACCGAGTGAACTGGCAGCGTTTCCAGCAGTGCGTTGATAACACCGTCGACTACGAGGTGCGTCCGGAGACGCCGGAAAGTATCGACCGCCAGCTGTGCGCTATCGAGGAGGCGATCACGGCGGCCCGAGAGCAACACGTACCGACGGCTCGGCAGGTAAGCAACTCCTTAAACATCGATACACTCACCAAAGATTTGATTCGATTGCGGAATGTCACTCGCAGGCAGTTTCAGCGTACTGGACTGCCTGAGCTTAAGGCACGCTGCAATCGAATCACAAAAATTATCAAGGCCAGAATGGTGGACCTCAAAAATAACGACTTCTCGAATAAGATCCGCACTCTCCCAGATTATGCTAAGCCGTTCTGGAAAATGACCAAAATTCTAAAATCCAAGCCTCGGCCCATTCCACCTTTGATCCCACTAGACAATAATGGCTCTAAGGATCGCTTGATAACTCCTGCAGAGAAGGTCGCTGAAATAGGTCGTCACTTCGTCAGCTCACACAATCTCGGGCAGAACATCGTCAGTCCACACGAAGCAGCCGTCAACGAGCATGCTAACAACATCCATTTGATTCCCAACGACTTCTCGGAGGAGTTGGAGATCTCAGCTGGCGAATTGACGGCCTATATCAAATCATCGAAGAATATGAAGGCCCCAGGCTTTGACAGCATCATGAATCTCGAGCTCAAACACATGAGTGCTCTGTTCTTTGAGCACCTCTCGCTGATCTTCAATCAGTGTCTCCGGCTCAGCTACTTCCCATCGGCCTGGAAGTCAGCGAAAGTCATCCCCATCCGGAAGCCTGGGAAGGATCCTTCCTCACCCAAAAGCTATCGTCCCATCAGCCTTCGCTCAGGATTATCCAAGCTATTCGAAAAAGCTATTCATCACCGGTTACTTGAGTCTGCCGAAAATCTCAACATCTTGCTCGAGGAACAGTTTGGTTTCCGACGCGGTCGGTCAACTGTACACCAACTGACCCGAGTTACCAACGTCCTCAGACGGAACAAGTTTGTCTCGAAAACATCCGCCATGGCCTTACTCGATGTCGAGAAGGCATTTGACAATGTATGGCATGATGGCCTGGTGTACAAACTACAACGCTACAATCTTCCCAGCTACCTGGTGAAAATCATCAACAATTACCTGTCGGCAAGGACATTCCGGGTCTCAATCAGCGGAGCGAGTTCCAATGCGCACAACATCGTCGCAGGCGTTCCCCAGGGCAGTATCCTCGGGCCCCTGCTTTTCAATCTGTTCACCTCCGACATGCCAGAACCTCCAGAAGGCGGCATTCTGTCTCTGTTCGCAGATGACACATCCATCGTCTACAACGGTAGAGTGATCAGAGCGCTAGTGGCAAAACTCCAACGAGGCCTGGATGCCCTGACAGAGTACCTCACCAGCTGGAAGATCTGTATCAACGCGGCGAAGACCCAGGTCGTCATTTTCCCCACTCCAAATCCCTAAACTTGTTCCGCCTGGGGACTGTAAAATCATCCTCAATGGCACGACCGTGGAATGGGCCAATGAGGCCGGCTACCTTGGCTTGACCCTCGACAGCAAGCTTATTTTCAGGCAACAGGTTGACAAAACGGTGACAAAGTGTAACGTCTTGTTGAAACTACTGTACCCTTTGATCAACCGCCGGTCGTCATTGTCCCTGAAAAATAAGCCTGCTGTCTACAAGCAAATCATCCTCCCTGTGATCGAATATGGCATGCCGGTCTGGGAGAGCTGCGCTAAAACCCACCACCTCAAACTTCAACGGGTCCAAAACAAATTCCTGAGGATGATCCTCAACACCCCTCCCAGGACAAGAACATCCGAGGTCCACCGTCTGGCCGGAATAAAAACCTTACATGAACGCTTTGGTGAGTGTAAAGAAAAGTTTAGGGTCCGTTGCTTGCATTCGGATCAGGCTCCAATTAGGGCGCTAGTTCCAATCTAGGTTATCAAATTTCTTATTGTAAATATTAGTGTACATAGTAGTTAGGTTATCAAATTTAAAAAACACACCAGCGCCTCCTAAAGGCCGTCATGATATATCATATTAACACTTAAATAACAATGTAAACATAAAAATTTAAAATTGAAGTTGGAGGGCCAAGCCGGCCGAGCACTGTACATGTAAAAAATATTTGTAGAACAGAAAATGAAACAATAAAGAAGAATTTTACTACTACTACTGATTTTACAATTATTTGCCCGGATATAGATATTTGCTAAATAGGATATGACTTCTTCTTTAAATTTAGCAATTTGCTCGATTTAAGGCAAGGAGAGATATGATTCCTTCTTTGAGAGTTGAATTTGCGCGGTAGAAGGCAAGATAAGATATGACTCCTTTTTTTAATTCATACACTTACTGGCTTTGAAGCAAGGGATATCCGATTCTTTTTTCAAGGAATGCACTTGCCCGGCGGATGACAAGAGAGAATATGACTCCTTCTTTCAATTCAGGCATTTTCTTTGTTTAAGGCAACAGGAGATATGATTTCTTCTTGAGGGATGCATTTGCCCGGTAGAAGGCAAGAGAGGATATGATTCCTCCTTTTAATTCAGGCATTTGCTCAGTTTAAGAAAAGATAAGATATGATGCCTTCTTTCGAAGAGTGCATAAGCCCGGCTATTGATTAGGTAGGATATGCATATGGTGCTGATAGTGAGAAAGATCGACAAATAGAAATACTGTCTTCAAGTATTTAAAAAAATATTTTTCAGAACGCATTAGCGAATAGGATACTTTTAACTAATAAAATTGAAGTCTCCAGTAGCCTTGCGAGCAAAGGCGTAGGATGGCCAATCCGGATCTATGATGTTTTCGGGTAGGAAACTTTCTCAACACCCTGGGCATAGTGTATGTATACACTGGATTTTTGTTTCTGTTCGTTCGAGTGCCCTGCAGTTGTAAATCACTGCTCTGCTCCTTTGATTCCAATGGACACTCATCATCCATCGTTTGAAATTTCAATTCCAGACGTAACAACTACCAATGAATCGTTACATTTACCGTCGGATATCTCATATAACTATCTGCTGACTGTTAACTGGACGCAAGATCTCTCATCGAATAATGTGGACGAAATGGCGGAGACGTTTTAGGCAGAAATCGTGTCGTGGCTACACTCTAATGTGCCGCATAAACGGCCTGCAACGTCACCTGCTTGGAGCACCCGTAAACTAAAGGAACTGAAACGCACACGTAATGCACAGCAACGTAAACCTCGTAACTTATGCTCTACCCCGGAGACAGTACGTCGCTTTCATCGAGCCAGTAAGTCTGAATCTGTCCCATCAACCGTTTACCTAAATGAAACGGAATCTAGTTCAGCTGCAATGTCCTGTAAGTTCTTCGCCAAGCATTGTTCATCAGTTTTCTCGACCGACGTAGCCTCTGCACAAGAAGCTGAGTTAGCAGTTCTAAACGGTTCGATGAATGCAGTTGACCTTAAAACATTTACGATAACCCCAGAAATGATCATGGCGGCAGCATCAAAGATGAAGAATTCCTACTCTCCTGGACCGGTCGGTTTTCCAACCGTAATAATTCGTCGCTGTGTAAGAGCTCTTACAAACCCCCGGTGCCACATTTTCAACCGTTCATTCGCTGAAGGAAAATTTCCTTACGTATGGAAACAATCGGTAATGATGCCAGTGTTCAAAATGGGTGACCGTCGCAACGTTAAAAATTATCGAGGGATAACTAACCTTTCAGCTGCGAAATCAAAATCATAGTGAGTGGTGTGATTCTCTAGGGCACTCGAAATTACATTTCTTTTAACCAGCATGGATTTATCCCCAGTAGATCAGTTTCTACTAACTTGATGGAATTAACATCGACGTGCATAACACAGATCGAGGATAAAGCGCACATCGATGTCGTCTACACGGACCTGAAAGCTGCCTTTGATAAAATTGACCACCGTATACTTCTTTGTAAATTATCCCAAGTAGCACACGCAACATCTTCCAAAAAGCACCTTGTTTCTATTAAGTTTCATTAAAGGCATTGGAAAAACATCAAAGCACGAAAAAGTTGCATCAAGATGTCAAAAACGTTCGAGTTGTGATCAATGTATCATTAACATTGCAATGCAGTACGTGTTTGACATTTGGAAACAAACAACCAAATAATACTGCACTTTATGTTGCAAACACGAAACAAAATCATCAAGTTGCATATTTTTCACCATGTAACTTCAATGCGTCTTTCAAAACTTATTTGTTTGTTTTGATTAAGTTGCATATAAGTGTAGTGTGTCTTCATGTTTAATTTAGCATCGTTCAACGTTTTGACAACTCACAATTTTTTTCCGGTGATGGTGCAATCAAGTAACAGAAAACCCGAGTACAAAACTTCATAATCGTATGGTTTTTATGGTGAGTCAACATGCAGTCCCTTCGAAGTGTTGAATGGTGCAGTGGTAGAGTGAAGGACTATCAATCACAAGATCCATAAATCGAATCCAGTTTTATATTTTTATTTTATTTTTTTCCGCTGTGGTATTTTGCAACATTATTGCAATTTTACTGCAATCGAAGGATGTTTCCGTAGGCTCCACCTCTTGCGCTTTTTAGATTGCAAGAGAGTTATATTTGATGGCACATACGCAAAGATTGTTTCTTTCCGAGTAGTTGCAACACAGTGAAATGTTCAGTAGTGAAACAAGTTGTGCTGCTTGGGATCTCGACTTGGATTCTCCGTACAACTACTGTCCTGGTTGAGTTCGTACCTAACTGGCAGAGCATTGCATGTGAAAATTGGCTCCTGTCTTTCGACAAATTTTTCTAATACGTCCGGTGTCCCGCAAGGTAACAATCTCGGCCATCTCTTGTTCGCATTGTTCTTCAACGACGTGACGTTGCTACTGCGAGGGGGTTGTAAGTTTGTATATGCAGATGACTTGAAGCGCTGCTCAATGTATTCATTGTGTTAGTGTCCCTAAATGCGTGGTGATGACGATCCATCGCATTGCATCACCAATTGTTTTCGGCTGATGCATTAACGGAGTATCGCTGACCAGAGTACAACAAGTAAAGGACTTAGGTGTTATGCTAGATGCTAAATTGTCGTTCGACGAACATCGCTCGGCGGTTATCTCTAAAGCCACTCGTCAGTTAGGTTTTATCACCAAGATTGCTAAAGATTTCACAGACCCACATTGCCTGAAATCACTCTTCTGTGCCTTGGTTCGGCCCATATTGGAAACAGCTTCGATTGTTTGGGCCCCATTCCAGGTTTAATGGTATTTAAGGATTGAATGCATACAGAAGTGATTTATTCGATTGGCCCTGCAAATTGCCCCGGCGAGATTCTTCAAATCTTCCTCCGTATCCTGATCGGTGTAGACTTTTAGGACTGGAAACGTTAAAACGACGAAGGAAGATCCATCAAGCGTTGTTTGTTGGGGAGCTACTAACTGGAGAAACTGACTCACCGAATCGACTGTCACTTTTGGATTTCCGTACATCACCAAGGCTGTCGCGTACCACGAATCTGCTACAACCTAGATTTCACACAACGTTTGAACACGGCAGAAATTCGAGTGTGGACTGCGCATGCCGAAGGAGTGTCGTAGCGTAGTACCGTTGATTGGTCCCTGCATACCGCTATTGACACCTCGAGGCATGTCAGTGGCATGCCAGTGGAGTGGAGTGAGCACCCAAATAAGCCTCACATGGGGCGAGTGACATTTGGGGAAGCTGCTTCGGCGGCAAGGTCATAGAGGGATCAATCCACACACCCACAGTGAGGCACATGTGGTGCACCGGGAGCGCCCCTACTTCAGTATGGTAGCGCGTGGTCTGCTTCGGCACGTGATCGGAAGGAAGGAGTGTCGTAGCGGGTAACCGCTATAGTCACCCCGAGGCATGGCGGTAGTTTGTGTATAGACTACACATGACTAGTGTGCAAAATCCGATCGTTACACAAACGAACAGCGCGAGACTCCTCTAGGCATGGCAGTGGAGTGTTAGAGTGAGCATCCAAGAAAGTCTCAAATGGTGTGAGTGCCTGTGTGAATGTGTACATTAAGTACAGCCTATCTTCCAGAAGTAATGCTGGAAAGTCAGTGCATTAGCATTACCTCCTTGTTAAAAAAAAACGATTACAGCGTGCCTCCGAATATTTACGCAAGTTGAGCAGTTGTTTGAGTTTGATGAGGCGTCTAGTAGATTTTCGAACAAGCTGTACAATTCATTGTTAATTCAGTATGGTAGTAACTGTAATTTAATATTTTATCATTCATTAAGACTTTGAGTCAGATGAATAAATTTTTAACAAATAAACAAATACAAATTTCGGGTGGTCATAAACATTTGGGGTCGGTCACCAGGGCTGGCGTTTCACGACATTTGTTCCTCTGGCTGACGTAAAAGTCTGGATCAATAAGATCGTCAGCCAGGATTGGAAGAACCAATAGGCAACATCCAGCACCTCGCAGCTATCAAAGGTCAAAGTATCCGCGACACTATGAAGCGACAGGCCCAGTCTCCACGACCTTCAAGTCCTCTCCCGCCTGCACACACTCAGTTCTCACTCAGAGCCAGCAAAATAAAAGCGGATGTCCCGGCAAAAATGACGTCTGTAAGCAGATTAGCTGATATTCAGCAACGTTGAGAGAAATCTCAGCAAAAAATATGTTTGCTTGGGCTCGGCTGTGCGAATCTTGGTAAAAGCTTAACAAATTGCTGAGATTCCGTAGAAAAAAATTGGATGTGCACACCTACCGCAAATGATGTTCATGTAATTTGTGTGTGTCCAAAGATTGACTTCTCTCGATCAAGTTACGGAATCCCAACGAGTCATGCTCACCATATAGCTACCCTATCCATTCTCGTTTGCTTCCTCAATGGAACGTTGTATCACCAAATCTAGGTACTAGATTGGGCCTCCCGAGCACCTCAACCCTTGGACCTCCCGGGTCTTCGGAGGGTTATAAGTGTAAGCCAACCGCGCCCCTCTCCCCCAGTGATTAGACAACTCGGGCAGCCAAACCTGGATTGTAAGTGATTGTAAGCTTGTAAACTACCTACAACCACCAGTAATAGAACCAGTGCCATCTTTACCGCTTTTTTTTTACTTCTTTGTCCTCCGTCTCATGCGGCCTCTTCCCAAATGGGGGTGTGACAAACTGTTTGAAGGAACCATCTCAGTAATCCAGAAAATATTTTTCAATATGGCTTACTTTGCTCCCATGAGTCGATATCGAGTTGTGGAACATCGCCTCATGGAGGTATGAGTGTACCAACAAGATCAACTGGTTTTCCTCCCCTATTTTGCAAACATCGTTTCCTCATTGTGCCACCAATCAACCAACTCGTTTATCGCAGGTGTACGAAAATAGTCAGTCACTTTCAGAGTAAGCCACGTATTTTGCCGTTTAACCGCGAAGCAAAAAACTGCTGTTTCTAAGCATATTTGGTGTTTGACAGCGATCCGAATATCGTTAACGCCTGATAGCATTTTGATCAGTTTATTGCAGAAATCCTACGCGGCCCCGAAAAGTTTTTTTTTGCACAAATCTTCTGCTCTGACTAGTTTCCTTTTTTGGTCGGTTTTATGGATCGACATTATGCTTTATTTTGGGTTTCCTCAGGATTCATCTTAGATAGTTTTCATTCATAGCTTTCATTTTTATTCATAGTCCAAAGTTCTTCGATGGGGATTTCCCACCATGGAAAACGACCACCCCCTCTCGCAATTGATGTTTTATCGTCCAGCTTTCATTTTTCAATTGATTAAGTTTTAACTTACTTGTAATTGGTATAGATTATCAATCATTATTGGGTGAGATTTTACCTGTAGGATGAAAAAAGAAATAAAACAAAAATTTTAGTAGTCTCGAATATTTGAAAACATTCTTTTTTCTTCTTTTCCTTCAGCTTCAGTGAAATATAAAAAGATTTTTAAGGAACTCATGATAACAAAGAAGAAACGAAGCGTCAATTTCTGGGCGTATATATTTGATTTCAATAATTTTTGTACACATTTATTGTGTTCATAGAATTTATTAGATATTGAAAAGGTTCATGCAACCTTTAAAATGTTAAAATATGTAAAAAGCATTTCTGAAATTCCAAATGAGCTTCCTAATACAAATTTTCTCTGAAATAATTAAATTCCCGCTGCGGCAAGAAACGTGTCGTAACAGCATGTACTCGTAGTCGAATAACATCAGAATCTGATTTATGCTCGGTTCTCCACTACCGTATTATATGACAAAGTGCTTTTCAATTAGCACGTGTCAGCGGCAAACAAAATCTATTATAAATCCCCTACAAAATGCTTGATACAAACCATAATCTACGTGTCAAGTCCGCGCCGACATACCACCGAGCAGCCGCCGGAGAATTAAATTGTAAACGCCGAAAAACTAATAAAAACCACTTTCGTCGTAAAACATGACTGGACAACTTTTGCTCTCTCCCGTTCCGACGGAACCGAACTAACCGACCGACAAACGTCGACCAATGACCGACGACTGGACCCGGCTTGAACGGACGACGGTGCTGATGATGATGATGGAGAAATTTATGAAGCTTCTGCGGTGGTGGCGGTCAACCTTTTTTGAGGCGAGATACAAACGACAGGTTACGACATCAAAGGAACACTCCTTGCGGTTTTTTTCTCTTCTTGCGCTGACTCCGGAGTCCGGACCGACCCATCCTGGTGGAAGAGCGCAACCAGAAGGGAACGTCAACCTGGTGACACTATCGGAGGGCAGATGATGACCAACGACGGCGACGACGACGACGACGCCGGTGGCCATATTTCAGTTTTTACGATGACAACTTGAAAGGCTGCTGCCGAGGTCATCTGCGTACCTACTTCTTGCGCGCAAATGACGAAAGAAATGCAGCGGAGAAGATAAAATGGACATTGCGCAAAATAAGAAAAGTGGGTTTCAGGAATGCAAATTAAGATCAGCCGGATGAAAAGCTTTGGTATGGAAATACATGGATATAATTGGATAGCAGTTATTAAAACCAAAATGACTCGTTTGCACGGGATTGAACTAAAACAATTATTACAATAAAGACAATAGCGTAGATTAGCTGCTATGCATAAGGATCCAGAATTCAAAAAAATCCACAGAATTCGATTTAAGCGTCAAAGCAAATACCTACTATGGTTTCGGTGGGTATTTTCGTCCACGTTTTTGATTCTTGCAATAGGCTTGAAAACCAATAAAGAGACACTTTTTTGCTACAACTCATCCGTATCAATACGTAGGATCAGGAGAAACGTTCTCATATAGTGGAGGTCAAATAAACGAATGTTGCTTTCATTGGTTTTAGCGCCAATGACGGAGCAAACACAATATTCGTAAAATCGAAAGTGTAAATAATAAATCACGTTGATCGACTCGGTAGATTGCTGCAATTTTCATACTTTGTAAACACGAAAAAAAAGTACAGCATTCGTGTGAGTAATTAAATTATTAAATTTTTCGAGCATCGGTCCGTGTCTCACATTTCTCACTTCATAATAGCCCTCGTTCATCCCTAACCTACCTTCCCTGTTGGCAGTAATTAATCATCCAATTTGATTCAATTAAATAGTTATGCTCACAGTGCTCCATTCCAAGAGCCAGCCATAAACCGTCGTCAATGTCGCCATAACACCGGCAACGTTCGTAGAAACCGTTGCTTGGCCAAATCAGAACTAGCGAACGCACAACGGGGACGGCTCAATGTACAACAGTGGCCAAAACAGCCAAGCGTGAATTTAAGATCAGATCTTTTCAGATTTTGGATAGAACATAAAGAAAGCATGGAAATATTTAGCTCCAGTAATAGACTTGATCGCACATAAAACTCAGGTATGAGGGCAGATAGGCTAAAAATTATTTCTATGAGCTGGAATTCATACGATTGGTACGATTTTCATGAAGTTCGTTCAACTGTTTGGTTTTACCGCCAACATTGATATTAGGGCACGTTACTTTAAAACGATGGAGGAAGATTGCAACAGACCGAATACAGAAGCTAAGCGGATCGGACTAGTCATCAACGCGTCGAAGACGAAGTGCACGATGGTAAAATGCTTAAGAGAGGACAACGTCTGTATCGGCGATTGGCGACGCCGAATTGATAAAATCGGAGACGCATCGTAGCAGGAAATCGAAGGTACTTTGAACTTTAGTTGTCGTACCGAACTGACTATCTAGAAAACGCTCATTGGACTGGTAGTCATCTACGGACACGTGAACTGAACAATGCTCGTGGAGAACCAAGGAGAATAAACCAAGCATTTGGTTCAGCTGTTAGGAGAACCACCCATTGTCGACACCGTGAAAATCGGATGACAGCGGTGGGCCGCCCACGAAGCCAGAATGTCGGAGAATAACCCGATGATGTGGTTCTCGCTAACGATCCGATGGGCACAAGAAGGCGAAGTACACAGCGGACTCTTCGTAGATTGCGTGGTTGATGACATGCAGCCATTATTGACCGAGCTGAATGGAGACGATTGTTATTTACTGCAAAGGCTAGTCTGCCATTAGTCCATTTATAATGAAAATAATTAGGTGCGTAAAGAGATGTTACTTTTTTTCGAATAATTAGATTTTTCTTTAAAACGTAGTAATATTAAAATTTGATTCAATGATTACGGCCACTTTAGGTTTTATTCTTCACCTATAGTGCAACGACTACAATTTGAATGATCCGACTGTGGCCATTCGGTTTACCCAAGCTTTCGAGCTCGTATCTTTCCCTGTTTTCAATATCCAAACACAAACTACACTGAATCCCACACCGATCCGAGTCGAGTGCCAGTGTTTTCATTCAGAGCTTTTTCGGTTTCAATAAGTTAAAACATTCCGTTTGGATAAATCATCACGTTTGAGTTTGAATCGTCGTTCCACGAGGTGGATTTCGATAGAAACTAAATAAACTAATAGAAAAAAAAGTTGACTCACCTTGCCTCGCTTTTGTTCGCCTATAGTGCCGCCATTCAGGTGAATGCAAATTTTGGTTGAATTTAAATTGAACTTCTCTTGACGGTGCCGAACAAAACAGCCATCGGTGCATATTCTGCTGAGGTTGGTTTGCAGTTTGCAATTCTCTCTAAATAGAAAAACTTTTCAGATCAGCGGTGTAGGAACTCGAGGGCAAACAAAGTGGTTGAAACTGTGAAAATAAGAGTTCCGAATGCCAATTTGTAAACGATGAGCACTATTACAGACTGCACCGATAGATTGAATAGCTAACACAGGTATGTGTATGAATGATATCAGCAATCCTAATTGCAATAGCCTAACATTCGCTATTTATCGATGCTGATTTCCCCGTTTTTCATTCAAACAACAATTTTAGACTCGGTAACCGACTCCCCCATAATTGGGCACTCGGATGGAGCTCTGAATAAATCTAGAACTGTTTTCCCATCGATTATTGGAAATCGTCCGGTGGGTTTCACGAATGCGAAAAAAAAACATTTTTGTATCGCATACCGAAATGAAAAGTGGCGCTCTGAGTTGAGTATCGGGAGTGTACGGACTGCGGCTGACGGGTATGTATTTGATAAACTTGCCTGAGCTTTTATTTTCTTGTTAGATGATGCAACGATAACAGCACGCAGACCAATATAAATTGGTTCCATTCAAACGCGGTTGTGGAATTTATGACCTTTTTGGGATAGCTCAGCGGGAAACTGCGTTGCTACAAGCATTCTATGGCGAAGGAGGATGGAGTCGAATACAAACTATGTGTTTATCACAATATTGGGGGAAATTCTTTCACTATTCCTCCAAATAACCCTTTCCACATATGAATCATTTGTTTGAGAAACTGCATAAGTCCATTTTACACTATTTCGAGAAAACAACAAAAAACTACTTTCGAACAAATTTGCACCGAATCTTTCGATTTCTTCGATGCAGATCAATAGTTTTTGGGAAAACTCAACACCCTGGGGCACTTTCAGTGCAAAAAATGTAAGCAGTACTCCACAATTGCTCTTCGAAGTACGTGGACATATGTAGTTTCTCAAACAAACGAAAAAAAATTCATGCATTCCTGAACAAAATTTTTTTTTTTGTTTTTTTTGCCAGAATACGTATTTTTGAACGAGGATTCTGAATATATAAAAATCTCATTTTGGCCAAAAATGTTACATATGCAGTTTCTCAAACAAACGGTTCATATATGATTTAGGGACATTTGCTGGCTTTTTAGAATAGTATATTTATTAACTTTCAGCAGCAAAACGTCAATTTTACCAAAATTCGAGCAAAAATATCCTACGCAAACTAGGGACTCGGCAGGTATTTCCGTCCTTCGTCATAGGGGCTAAAACCAACGAAAGCAACGTACATTTGCTAGTATTCCACTATAGCAGAACGTTTCTCTTAAGCTTACGATTTGATACGTATGAGTTTTACAAAAAAGCGTCTCTTTTATTGGTTTTCGAGACTATGACGAACAGACGAAAATACCTGCCGTGTCCCTATGTCTGGATAATGCTATTTTCTTCGTAATCGAACAAGTTCATCAAGTTAGAAAAAGCAATGGGAAAAAATGTCAACACTAAACAGGAGGAATGAGGTAATTAAGATACCGACATCAATCGTCATCGTTAAGGGAAATAAATATAGAAGGAATCACGGTTTCAAATGACACAGATTAGAGTGTGCAAATTACTCTAAAGCGTATTCTTTTTAACAGCATCCTGAGATGTTCTTCGTCGGCGAGTACCAGGCAAGGACGACCAATCAACGGGGAACAGATGTTTAGACTATGGACGACTCTTGATAAATTTCGGGAGAAAAACTGGAAGACGCACCAGCAGTTGACTGAAAATAAACATAACGCGACTGTTGCTGTCGCTAGGCGATTGGTGATTGTTTATCTGTTGGAATGGAAACTTCAAAAGAACCTTACATGCAGCGACGTAGCGATTGAGTCACGGTGACAGTCACCCAGCGGTATTGACATCACGAGGATATGACAAGTCGCCGCCGTTCGCCTACCACGGCCACCCATTAATACTTTGATGCTACCAACTACCTACTGTGTTATTTCTTGCAGTCCTACTAGCAGCATTTACCAATAAGCTGAAGTAAAACTAATTTCATCCTGTTTGATTCAGGACTTCCATATTCGATGCGCTGCCCTACTAACGGGCCTTGGAACCCGAGAGAAAGATTTTTGGAATACAGCTCCGAAGCGGTTGTTGACCATGCCATGGTGACGGAAAAATGCAAAAGTCTGTGGAGAAAATCAGTTTAATTGATTTCTCGTAAATCATACAGCTATTATAAGGCCTTCCACAAAACTGCCGCGACGGCCTACCACAATTATATGCGGATACCCAGTTCTAGGTTACCCCAAAAAATATAAATAAGTCATAGTTGAAGAACATTGGAAGAATCGGTGGTCTCCCCGACAAAGTTCATTTCTGCAGTTTTTCAGTTGTTTTCGCCGGGAAGGGTCGTTTGACCGAAACCCATTCGGCCGAAAGCCATTTGGCCGAATGCCACTAGGCCGAACTAGCTATTAGACCGGAACCCATCTGGAACCCAAAGTCATTTGGCCGAAAGGGTCATTTGGCGGAAAGGGTCGTTTGGCCGAAAGGGTCGTTTAGGCAAAAAGGTCATTTGGCCGAAAAGGTCTTTTGGCCGAATGTGTCATTTGAGCCAACAGTCTTCCTCTTCAGTTTCCGCTGCACTTTCCGGTCACAGCACTTTCAAACGGCCGTATTCTGACTTTCTATCGACGTTCTTGCCTTTATGCAGCAGAATTGATTTGTGAATGCCGCGAATCGTTTTTTGAGTGTGTGGAACAAAGCTGAACGTTATTACACTAAGAACGAATAGCCACTCACTGAGGCAAATAGTATTGGCGTGAATAAGGGGAGGCTAGGGGGGCATAGCCCTTGCTGGAAGAAAGTTTGCCCCCGCCCCCCATAGGATTTGAAAAGTTAGTAAGCAATGATATCAATTTTCAACATATAGCATAATCAGTGGCGTCGCGAAACCTCACTTTTTACCTGTGGACTGACCTAAAAAGTGAAAATTTTGATATTTTGACAGCCCAAATAGAAAAGAAAATTATCAGAGTCGTTTATACTGATCAAAATCTAGTTATTCTAGGCATTTCCGCACACCAAATCCTTAAATTTAAACTCAGTGCACAAGTAGATTGAGGTTAGGGAACGCCACTGAGCACAATGAAATACTGAAAAAGTTTGAAGACAAAAAAGTTATCTCCCATATTCACCCTATAATAATGAAATGAAAGGAAGACAAATAAGCTTGTATCATACTTCTGAGAGAGATCCCTGTGTGGTAGTGGCTCCAGAAGAATTCACACTGGATTATTTTCAGCGTCGTTGAGGGATACCCTTGGGAATATGTGGGGGGTACTCTTCATAATCCATGGAGGATTTGCTTCAGAATCTCTTGTTGATTTTCTTCGGAATTCCTCCGGAGTCGTTCGAAAATTTGTTTCGGAATCACTCGGAGATATGCTTCGGACGGTTTGTTTGAGAGTCCTTCGACGGTTTGCTTCGGAATCCTTTGAATATTTGAATCAAAGTCTCTTGACATTTTGCCTCGGAATCCCTCGACGATTAGAATCCCACTGACGATTTGCTTCGGAATCATTCGATGATTTGCTTCTACATTCCTGGAACCCTGGCAGCCCCATCCCGGTGGATAGGGAACCTTGGGCCAACAACCTACTGTTCCCGAAACATCAATTTGTTCGATAATCCGATAATGAAAGAATACGGACTGATTTTACGGAGACGACTTTTAGCGCGAAACAACAGACACGAATAGGAACATGAAACGTTTTAACCTTAGCCCAGCAGGGTAAATTGGCACAACTTGCCAATGAGGCACGCCGCATGAAGCTTGAGATCCTGGGACTAAGTGAAGTCCGTTGGCCAAACTTTGGAGAACACAGAACGCCGTCGGGACAAGTTCTGCTATACTCTGGTTTACTTCTACAGTCAATTCAATGCCGTCGTAGATAGAATTCCGAAGGGTGTCATCAAGATCTGTTTGGGCGAGTGCAATGCGAAGATCGGATCCGACAACTCGAACCATGAGCGCATTATGGGACGCCATGGTCTCGGAGAAATGAGCGAAAACGGAGAGCTGTTCGCAGAATTTTGTGGTAATAACGACATGGTGATCGGGGGATCGCTTTTCCCTCATCGACCGGTTCACAAGGTCACGTGGTTCCCCCGTGACGGCTTTACAGAAAATCAAATTGACCACATCTACATCAGCCGAAAATGGAAACGGAGCCTTCTTGATGTACGGAATAAACGTAGTGCCGATCGCGTCTGATAATCACCTCCTCATCGGCGAAATACGCCTGCGCATTACGCGGATTCGTCGACAGGAGGAGAGAGTTGGACGACGATTCAACACACGCCGACTGGAAGATGCCAAGGTGGAACGGTCCTTCGTTGAAGAACAGGAGACGCATGCTGCAGATATTCCGGAAGGTGGCAGTGTGGAAGACCAATGGACCGCCATCAAGAATGCCTTCATCGCCACCAGCGAGGCAAACTGCACACCCAGAGAAAACAATGGATCACCGATGAGACCTGGAGGAAGATAGAGGAGCGAAGAGAAGCCAAAGCCGCGATAGAGCGATCAAAAACCAGAGGAGCCAAAGTCTTAGCCCGTTAACGATACGCGGCTCTTGAGAAAGAAGTAAAACGCTCATGTCGACGGGACAAGCGAGCGTGGGCAGACTCTCTGGCCGACAAAGGAGAGAGAGTCGCTGCAACCTGGGACATTCGCCTCCTACAATATCTAACGACGCTTAACTGGGGCGAAGATGAATGCAACGATGTCTGTGAAAGACGCGAATGATCAGTTATTGACCGACCCAACTAACCAGCTGAAACCCTGGTTCGAGCAATTCGAACAACTTTTTCATGATGATCTGCCTAGGATCCGACGTATAACACGCGTCAATACCGATGCTCCATCACTGCTAGAGTCCTGTCCGATCCTATCCTGGTCGTAGCAGGAGTTAGGCAAGGATGTATTCTATCACCGTTACTGTTCTCAATCGTGATAGATGAGATTCTGGTAGATGCGATTGACCGTGAACCAAATCGCAGGCTGTTACGGCAGCCTTTAACCATGGAGCACCTAAACGACTTCGAATTGGCTGATGACGTTGCACTACTCGCGCAACGGCGCTCTGATATGCAGAGTAAGCTCAACGACCTTGCCGAGCGCTCCTCTTCGGCAGGTTTAGTCATCAACGTCAACAAAACCAAATCGTTGGATGTAAACACGGTGACTCCTTCCAGTTTCACAGTAGCCGGACAACCAGTGGAGAATGTTGAAAGCTTCCAATATCTTGGTGGCCAAATGGCGTCAGACGGTCGTACCAAGATCGACATAGGCGCACGGATCAAGAAAGCAAGCCTTTGTGAGTTCAAGAAATATCTGGAAAAACAGGCAGATAAGTGAACGCACCAAAATACGAATTTGCAACTCTAACGTGAAATCTGTGCTGTTATACGCTAGCGATGTATGGTATGTATCAGTGGAAAACACTCAACGGCTGCAGGTGTTCATCAACAGATGCCTGCAGTATATCATTCGGGCCTGGTGGCCTCAAAACTGGATCTCAAACAACGAGCTCCATCGTCGTTGTCACCAGAAGCCGATAGTAACAGAAATTCGGTATCGGAAGTGGGGCTGGGTCGGCCACACTTTACGTAGGGGCGGAAACGAGATCTGTAAACAAGCTTTAGACTGGAACCCAGCGGAACATCGCAGCAGAGGCAGACCCAGAGGCTCATGGTGGCGAAGCCTCAATAAATTAATAAAAGAAGTCGACAGAAATCTAACCTGGCAATAGGTTGAAGCGATAGCCGGGCAACGCTCAGGATGGAGATCTTTAAAGTCGGCCCTTTGCACCACCAAGTAAAAAGTTCCTGAAACATTGCCTACAAAATCCCCGGAACACTCACGTTGGAATTCCTGGGGGATTTCCGACGGAATCACTGGAATATTTCCGTTGGAGGTCCTGGAACATTCCCGTCGATATCCCTGAAACATTCTCATTCAAATTCCTGGAATATTCCTGTCGATATTCCTGGATGATGGAAGATATTTAGAAGATTTTCACTGGAACCTCTGCAACATTCCAGCTGGAATCTCTGGAACATTCCCGTCGAGGATTTGGGATCCCTGGAACTGCATTCAAAATCCCTGGAGGTTCCCTTCGTTATGTTAGGAGGATTCCCGTCGGAATCTTTAGAACATTCCCGTCAAAATCATTAAAGGATTCTCATCGAAATCCTTGGGGGATTCCCGTTGGAATACCTGGAGAAATGTTTCATTTTTTTATCATTTGAGATAGATAGAAATGCAAATATATTCACTGCCTCGGTGGGAGCCTGACGGCGATTCAACACAAATTGTCTTTTGAGTGTGTGGAACAAAGCCAAGCGGTACTACACTTAGACGCAATAGACATTTTGAGTCGTGGTAGCAATTATCGGATATGCAGCTCAGGATCTCAATGATGACAGCAACGATAACAGATAGGGACACAAACCATGACTAAAAATGGACCGTGAACTTGTTACCGTGCGGGACCGAAATCCGTACAGCACCGAAATCCGTCCACATCATGAGATATCAATAATTAGAGGGTGTTAAAGGTAATTAATATAGAAATAATTTAACTTATCCTGTTCACATACTTGGCCGTAAGCTTCTAAGGCAAAGAAATGGAAAGAAGGCTTTGAAATTAAAACAGCAAAAATCAAAAACAAATCGCCACCCCCCAAGCGCGGAGTTTTTGCCGCCATTTTGTTTTCGGGTAGAGCATAATTGTACCAAAAGTAACTGTGTTTTAATTGCTAATTGCGAATCATTACATAAGATAAGCGGAATACAAATCGAAGGGATCGCTTCTCAAGGTGCGTATCGTAACGTAACTATTTACAGTGGTAGTTTAGTTAATCAGACTGCTTCAATTTAAATATTTACTTAAATAATAGTTGTACGGATTTCGATCCTTTGATCCGAAATCCGTCCACAGGAGACGGATTTCGAGTCAGGAGTAGTAAATTTTATCCATTATTTCATCATGTTTTTCGTAGTTTTTAATAAGTAAATGTATAACACTTCAAAAGTAGAAGCCTTCATGCTCCTGTGTCAGTGACAAAAGTTTTATTTATATTCGATTCCTATTTTCTAATGACTTTTTCATATACTAAGGTGCCTAAGTGTACGGATTTCGATGCCCCACGATAGTTCACGAATTCAAGAAACGCATTTTTGCGTGCGAAGATGACACTGGAGTCTGGGAGCGTAATAAATGATTTTTTCGACTGGAACGTGGCTGTGATGAAAGCCACCGTAGCATAAGCATTAAAAATGCTGCAGATCCAATGAAGACTATCCTATATCGTGAGAATTCAAGCCGAAGAGGAGGCGACTATCTATGATAGACTAACCTATCCACCAACGGAGCAATCTGTTGTTCATTCCTTGAGGCTTGGATAGAATGCGGATTAAATTGACGCTAGTTTCGCAGCAGACTTTTTCCTCGTGGAAATGGAACAGAAAGATTAGACCCCGGTCAAGGGAAACACCTAGCACTTCAACAATTTTACTGTTGGGGATGGGCTGTTTTACCCAACTTGATACTAAGCCCGTCAAACTTGCCCACGAACGCGTTTGCTGGCGTTTAAAAAGAACCCTACCAAGGTGGACCAGCGGAAGATAGCGCGTATTGCGGATTGCGCCTTTATTCCTGTGTGTCTCAGACGACAACTAATAAGATATTGTTGGCATAAATGGAAATATATGTAGATGCTAAACGACAGGAAACGAAAAACTTCGTTCATGAGAACCAACATGGTTTCTGATAATTACTTGGAAAGAACGCTTCATGAGAAATTTTCGGACTAATACCAAAAAGTTCCCTAAAAACCTTCATTTGGACTGCTGCTGGAGTACAAAAGGCGTCCAGGTGCTATTGAACACCTCCGAAATATCAAGTGGCGTGTTTTCTCTGCTCGAAGGCATCCTGTAGAAAATCCATTAAACTGGCAAAGTACGAATTCGACCCGTACCTAGAGCGTATTGTTGAGAAACTTATCTTCCAGCAGCGTCAAGCATCTCTCATAGACGGTGGGTGATCAGTCAGTCGACGACCTTGGAGGCTTGGGCACGCAAGAGGTCAGCGAATCGAATGAGCCGTAAAGATCGAAAATCCGACATAAGTCTTAAGAAATATTTTGACGTGGCTTTCTCAGCCTAACTTAATTAGGACGGCTAGTTTGGCACAGCCCGATGTTTCGGTCCCGTGTCGGGCTATGCCAGACTAGCCGTCTCAATTAAACCAAAGCCTGTCCACGTTAGATTCCGGACAGTTCGATAATGCTCAATCGATTTGTCGCCATTTCATCAATTTAGACGTGAGCTTAAACATGCTGGAAGCAGCACATGAAGCGGAGAGATTTAGCTGTCATGTAAATGCACGGGTAAAAATCCGTTCCCGGAGATGATAAAATAATTCATGATTTCATGAATCCAACGTGTTTTCATGTTATGAAAATACACCATGAATATGAATCATGATTTCATGATTTATTTTCGCGTAACGCAACCAATGCGTTACGATTTGTTTGTTGAGATCGAAAAATAAAAAAAGTTCAACAGGGGTTATGAACTCGAGTACACCGAGTGAGAGTCCGGCGTGCTACCTTTCAGCCGTTCTCACTTCTTGGGAAGGGAGTGTTCGAAGTATAACCGGTTATGCATTTTGCCGACTGTTGAAGATTGCGCAGTACCATGAATAATTTTCCTGAAATCATGAATTATAATCATGATTTCATGAACTGGCATGATTTATGATTTCATGATTTTTTATTCTTGATTGAGGGTATGCATTTGTTTCCGTGTGGATTGTATCCGTAGTTTGTAAAAATGTTTAAAAATCGCGTTGGAAGATGGATGTCCAAAATATAACGTGGACAGACTTCAGACTGAGAAAGCCACGTCAAAATACCCATTCTACCAGTCGCAATCTCCTACAACTAAAGAAAAATGTTTGAAAAACTTTGTCATATTTTTTAAAGGGTGAACCCAAACTTATGGCCGGGAATGTATAGCCATCCGAGGCAGAAACTCGATTCTATGGCTATGCATGCGATCATTACAATACGTAATAACAATTTTCCTGGTAAGATATCTCATATCCAAGTTATCGAAGCCTCATCCACCAGCTAACTCGCTTGCGATAATGCAGTGAGTGAATTTTTTGGGTAAATAACACTAGTCAACAATGTTTTACTCCCTTCGACCATTTTCAGTGTACTTGAAAGATTTTTCCTCGCTGAATTCAGTCATGTATTCAGATTTTTTGTAACACGTCCAGTTTTTGAGAAAAACGGGTTTAAATTCACAAAACTACGTATTCTTATGGGAATTTGGTTTCTCTGTTCTGTAAAGCTGGTTTTCGTTTTATAACTTTGAGAAAGAGGTTTGAATTATATAGAAGAAATCGAAGATCTAAGTAAGCTGTTGAATCTTATTTGACACGTTCATTTGTTGTGAAAAACGGATTTTAATTATCAAAAGCACATATTTTCATAGAATTTTGGTTTCTCTCCTCTGCAAAGCTGAATTTCGGCTCCTCACTTTTAGAATAAAGTTTGAATTTTGTAGAATGGACCTTGTAGACGTGTGGGTTGTTGGATTTCATTTGACTCGTTCATTTGTTGTGGAAAACGGATTTTAATTCACAAAGGTACGTATTTTCATAGAAATTTGTTTTCTCTCCTCTGCAAAGCTGAATTTCGGCTCCTCACTTTTAGAATAAAGTCTGAATTTTGTAGAATGGGCCTTGTAGAATGCATGTGGGTAGCTGGATTTCATTTGGCACGTACATTTGTTGTGAAAAACGGAATTTAATTACTAAAAGTACGTATTTTCAAAGAAATTCGGCTTCTCTGTTTTGTAAAACCAAAAAATCCGTTTTTCACAACAAATCAATGCGCCAAATGTCATCCAACCAACCATATACATTCTACAAAGCCTATTCTACAAAATTCAAACTTTATTCCCAAAGCGAGGAGCCGAAATTCAGCTTTGCAGAGCAGAGAATCGAAATTTCTATGAAAATACGTACTTTTGTGAATTAAATTCCGTTTTCACAAACAAATGTACGTGCCAAATGAAATTCAACAACCCACATGCCTTCTACAAGGCCCATTCTACAAAATTCAAACTTTATTCTAAAAGTGAGGAGCCGAAATTCAGCTTTGCAGAGGATAGAAACCAAATTTCTATGAAAACACGTACTTTTGTGAATGAAATTCCGTTTTTCACAACAAATGTACGTGCCAAATGAAATCCAGCTACCCACATGCATTCGACAAGGCCCATTCCACAAAATTCAGACTTTATTCTAAAAGTGAGGAGCCGAAATTCAGCTTTGCAGAGGAGAGAAAACAAATTTCTATGAAAATACGTACTTTTGTGAATTAAAATGCGTTTATCTCAAAAACTGGACGTGTTACAGAAAATCTGAATACGTACCTGAATTCAGCGTAAAAAAATCTATTGAGTACATTGAAAATGATTGAAGGGAGCGAAAAAAAAGTTCAATTTTGTTGGATAGTGAATCGCATATAGCAGTGATATAGTGATGTCATATAGTGAGTTTTTTCGGTAAATAATAGCATATTTAAATGCATATTCGCTGAAAAACGATTTCGCTCGAAAAGACGCCAAAACTAATCGAGGTATACTTTTTTGTTACAAAAGAATTTGTTATCGATTGTTTGAAGCGGGTTTAGTCAAAAAGGTTGAAATAGGTAACATTTTTCGAAATTCAAATCAATTTTGACTAAATTAATCGCACTTTCATAAAACTTGGACCATCTTCTAGTATTATGTCCTCTTCTAAATCTCGGATAGATCCATGGGAACGTATATGTTCCAGGTTTTCCGAGCGTATGTTAAAAGTGCATTTTTTTTCTTCTGTTGGTTATTATTTGTGTCGTGTAATTTCATCATTATCTGCCATAAATTTAAAGTTATTTGAATTCTCGTTTGGCAGTGTGTAAAATGCATAATATCCATGGCCGATATCTATCTTAGGTGCCCGCCAGAGTAAACGCGACGAGCGATGCGACGCGACGCGACAGTGCAGTGCCCTTATAGTTCTTACGTCTCACGTGACTCGCGTACGCAACCGCGCCAACGCGGCATAATTTGAATTGAGCGTCAGTAGGCCATGACCAGTTTTTTCCCTGATTAGTTACGGACGACACGTAAGTACTATTTTGTCCCCAATAATTACCTAACGTATTCGGCTGGTCCTTTTCCGATGACACGAGGCCACACAATCATGTTTTATGCTTTCCCCTGCAACTATAACTAATTTACCGACCATTGCTGGCTGTGAAGCTGAAATTCGGTAAAAAATTAAAAGGAAAATCTCAATTCCTTCAGTAATTATTTTTTCATAATACTCAAATCCTTACCCACCATGTTTTATTCTGGATTCAAATGCCTACCTACGTTTCCATACATGAAATCCAGGAAGACAATCATTCAAAAATATAAAACTAATGCCAATTAATCTTTATCCCAATATTTACAAACAAAAAATATAATGGTTCAAGTAAAATAATATAAATTAATATAAAATGTTCTCGGGCAGCTAAACATCTTAACCAAGAGACCATGAGAAAGACAGTATCAGCTCGAAGTCAATAGCCAAGAGCTTGTTTCGTCCATCTTTATATATATGACCGAACATTTGCTTACCCTCCCGTCTTCGAAAATCTACGACTTGGCACCAAATTTGGCACGCTTTTTACCAAATATTCCATTGACCAAAGTCTCGAACAAGGATAAATAACGACATTCTCACATTCTTGTGCTTCTTTTGTGCCTGCCGCAGAAGAAAACCCATCAGAGCAAAGTTTCATACTTTTTTTTTTCGTCTACCAATGTCAATCGCACTCACCACTTGCGGCCCCCACACACACTCTACACTGCTGCTTTGGTCCCATACAGGAGGTACCTAAGGCGACAATAGATGATTGAACTATTCGTACTTTTGCCATTCCGAACGAAACAGACCGTACAGAGCTCGTTATGCGATCGGTACCGAATCCTGAAAGTTTGCTCCGCGCCAAAGAATCTTGGAGCAGTAAGAAAGAGAAATCATTATCGTTTTTTACACATCGTATACCCGTAGGGGAAATTGGGGTAATATGCATCTCAGGCAATAATGTCCCAAATAGCAAAGTTTTTTAATTTTTAAAATTATAGAAACTCGTTTTGCGGAATGTGATATTCGATACGAACATGAATCGCAGATGCACCTCTCAAAAATTAATTAAACCATTTTACAAATACATCGAACGATGTCGCATATTGCACCATCCATCCCTATTTCCTGGAGTAGCCTGACGACGACAGAAGGAAAGCATGATGATGCGACAAGCTCTGTATGTAGGGCGCATGGTGTGGGACTCAGACTGGCTGGAGTCGTTCCCAGTCAGTGTGAAATGTGTGATCTGCTTCTCCTTTTTGTGTATGTCTCCGTTCCTATTTGGTGAGAAGGTACCTCCGTACAACAAGAAGCGTGGCCGCTGCTGAACTATCGATCCTTTTCGCATTCCGAAAAAAAAGCATCAGCCGGTCGTCTTCGTCATCTTTACAAAACGGCCGGACCCATACTGTGCCGGAACGCCGCCGAGACCCGTGAAGCGGGAGGCGATAATTCGGAACGAATCAATTTCCTATCAAAATCTTAAGGCGTTAATTCTGGCAAAAGGGAGCTCAATGCAAATCCGGCAGATGTGACAGGGTTCTATGCGGCGAGTGCGACCCGACCGGGATTGCCTTTTTGCCACCCATCATCATGACCGACAGCGACACGGATAATGGGGTGCTGATTTAGCGCTCGATTATTCACGGTGTAGAACTTTGTAAGAAGCTCGGCAGAGACACCACACCGTCTGGATGGAAAAAAAAGTCACTTGCTTTAGAATTCCGGTAGGTACCAACTCAAATAAGAAACTATTGTTTACAACTGCCAGAGGAGGTTCACTTTTTTGTCAAAGTCCAGTTCGAGACTGAAGCGACGGAATAGATTCCAAGTGGGTGGCAAAAAGCCACATTTGTCTTAGAAGAAGAGACATAAAAAGGCCGTAAAAAACTCTCCGAGCATAAAAGCGTAGCCCGAAAAGTACAATATATGCTAATAAAACGATGAACCTGTGATCTGCGAAGAATGTAAATTAAGACGTTGGATGTTTTACACATGGGTATTTTCAATGGAAAAACGCAAACACATTTAATCCGGGCCGTTGAATTAAATGGTATTTCAAAACGACATAATAAAGCATGTAAAGGGCTATTTTTAGTATCTTCGATTAAATTTGAATGTATTGATGAAATCGAATATCAGGCGATATTTTACCTTTTTGAGACAAGTCATGTCAAATGTAATGAAGCAGCGAAGTCGACAAAATTAGATTCACATCCATATTCCAACTAGAAATTTGAAAAAGATTTATTCTGCACACACATGAATATATAAATAGAAATTGTATCATACGGAGAAGTTGATTGCCACTTTCTCAATCACAAGATGCTACGGGAAATCAATTTTTCTCACAACGACAGCTCCCCAAACCTGTGAAAACTGAGGGAAGTACTTTTCCTTCATGTTTTTCACCAAAGCACAGAACCACAGCATCAGCTGGCTCAACAGCGGTGAACGAGGTCGTAAATATTACCAACTGGCAATGATTCCATCATCACGTTTGAGGAATAACTTGAATTTAACAGTCACTTATTTCCGAAATCGATAAATTACAGATAAAGGTCGTCGTTCATTGAATTGGTGGGAAAGCACATGGAGAAAGGTCAAGGCCCACAGAGGATTCTGGTTCTCACTTTTGAAAATATATTTGCGAATGACAGCAATCTGTTTGATGTGATCAGCTTCCCAGCAAGCCAAACAGACAGTTGGGGGAAATCATTTGGTCGTCGCACAGCTGGGTTCCTTCGCATCAACAGATAGCTTAGCTATGAGAACTGAACTCCCTCAACTAGACGCTCATTACCGGAATGAGCAGAGTCTCCCACCGACGGACGACCGACAGCGGACGGTTTCTGAAATTCCAGTCACGTGAAGTAAATTCTCGCTTTTCTTCTCAACTTGGCGAACCCTCTGCTTTCCTCGTCAAAGAAGGTGAACAAATTTAAGCAAATAAAATGGCACATTCGTGGCAGGTCCCATAAAACCTGTCCGAGATCTGTGCCGTTTGTCGTCGCCGGTCGTAGGAGCAGGCGCTTGCCTGCTCCACAATCAAAACTCATCGTATCGCATCGCATCGGGTGGGAAAATTTGTGGAAGCTACTTGCTCAAACACTTAGCTTACGCTAATTCGTCAATTATTCTTGTGGAACGGCATGGCACCCCCGGGTTTTGTGGCAGCCGAGAGCGATTCTGACTTTTATGGTTCGCATTGTGTCGCGATGTTGATTTGTTCATGCCTACAAACCTTTAGTGCCATCCCCAAGCGGGGGGTAATGGGCTCGTAAACTCGGCGTTCTGAATATTTAATTTCGCAGGTGATAAATTAAAATTATGGCCATCAGTCGGGTGCGAGCGGGCTCGTTGTTGTCACTTGGCAGACAAGCTCACGCATTTCATATTTATCAGGGGAATGCGAACTTTTTCGGGTTTGTCAGGTGACCGTCAGGTGTGAGTGACTGAAGCTCGTACGTTTAGATCGAGTGACGAGTGGATTGGGTCGTTCCGGAAATATTGCCAACGAACGCCATCGTCTGTGCACTTCAATATTGGCCATTGTAGTCGGACGTCGGCATTGACCATGACCTGGTGCGGACACATCATACCGTCGTTGTTGTTCTTGCTGATTTGGGATGCTGCATGCTGTTGAGTGGAGCTGGAAACCAAATGGTGGTATCTATCCAATCCATGGCAATGGGACGACGACAGACAAACGACGACGTGAATGAGCACCTCGGCAATGATGAATGCCCATACAGAGTCGGTAAATGACGCAACACCGAACCGAACCGATGTCAATCATGTCTGGAAGAGCGATGAATAGACGGGAGAAGTTGATTGGTTTGGTTAGCGTCGATTTCGGTGACTCTGATGCTATGATTGATTAGAATATAATCGAACAATGAGTAATAGTTTCGGTATTGCATGTTTAATTGTGAATAAAACCCAAAAGCAAATGAGACACAAGCTTTACTTTATTTCCATCTATTTGAAAAATAAAAAAAATGAGGATTATAAAGTACTAAAAGTTATATTGTTTATTTAAATTATTGTGTTTTGTCTGGGTATTTGAAAGTTATCCTTACACATCAAAAGTCTTGAAAGAACTTCAGCGAGATTGACTAGATTTTTGCAAGGTATCGAAAATTCCGAACATTCAAAATATTTTAGGACCAAAATACAAAGAGAGTTTTTTTTTTAAATATTTGAGGCAAGAATCAAAAACAAATATCTAACCTACACAATTAAGATTCAATTAACTAAGATCTCGGTAAGCTTCGACATGAATTACTGGAGGAATATCCGAAGGAATATCTGGAGAAATTTTCGGTAGATTTCCTGTAGGAAAGACTGAATAAATGCTCGTAAGTTTGCAAGGAATTCTTCAGAATATTCGATGAAGAATGATGATAGCTCGACTGCAATCACTATATTTTGGAGGCTTTTCTTGGCCTGCAATCTTAACTAGTAGAACAATAGCATGCGGTGGTACTTGCGGTATGGCGTATCATAATACCAGCGTGGGAATGACCAAATCCCACATTGCAGCAAAAATTGGACTGATTTGGTTTTGTGAATCATGTCTCTTAAACTTCGACTCTGCTGTCTACGATCGTGAAAAGACAATCATGAGAGCCTTGCGGAAATTACTTATTCGTATCGATTCGATGGATACCCGGCTTGGTAACTACGGTTAAAATCTACGTAGAATCAATAAGACGATCTACGAATCCCAGCGGCTCTCCAAACAATTGAACGTAATCGATCAATCAATATTCCTCCAAAGTATCGATGAGCTCAACCTAGACGACGTTTTGGACGACCCGATTAATAGATCCAGATCCTGTGAAGAGACCTACGTCTTCGAAGTCCTATTGACGAGATTATTAGTTCCATCGCTCACATTACGGAAAAAAATGTTGTTGGGTCCAACAGCAAAAGGGTTCAAATTTTTGGACATCAATCGTCTTGCAATGGCTCCCGTGTTCCTTGGATGACAAATGAATCACGTACGCCGAAAAGAACGAAGAAGGCCGCCCTCAAAAGATTCACCTAATATCGTACACTCCCGCTCAAATAACACTATGTCAGGCTCATCTACGAATACAAACGCTTAAGTAAGAGATCTTATCACCGATACGAACCGATTTGGAGTTACGTAAATGAACAACACAGAAAGAAAGGATTGCCATCATCTATGGTATGGGACGAACTATCGGCCTCGACACGACGTAGTCTATTCTCTATAAAGTTTTCCAGCGTGTTTTCTCAAACGAAGTGCTCCCTGCCGATCACAATCATTGGCCGCAGAGAATGTTCCGGTCACAAATCAAACGCTAAGCAGCGTGGATGTTTCTGACACGACGATTTCCAATGCCGCATTAAGACTGAAACCCTTATTTCATCCCGGCTCCGATTGGATTCCGTCATCATAACTCAAGAAACACATCACCCTACTTTCTCCACTTTGAAGCATTTTCCAGCTTTCTCTATCAACCGGTTTGTTCCCATCATGCTGGAAAGAGGCGCAAATGTTCCCAGTCTACAAAAAAGGCAGCAAGCGTGACGTCAATAACTACCGAGGCATTACTTCATTGAGTGCTGTTTCAAAACTATTTGAACTGGTTGTCATGGATCCGATGCTGTTCCATTGTAAGCAGTACCTGAGCGATGATCAACATGGGTTCATTGTCGGTCGATCCACAAAGACAAATCTGCTGAGCCTAACTTAGTGTGTTACCGACAGCTTATTAGATCAAAATCAAACGGATGTTATTTACACCGATCTCTCTGCTGCTTTCGATAAGATGAACCATGAGATTGAAATCGCTATTCTCTCAATTGAAATCCACGGCAATCTTCTATGCTGGTTTCGTTTCTATCTTACGGATCGGCAAATAAAAGTTGCTTCAGGTTCAACCAGGTTCAACGCCACTTCTGGCAACCCGCAGGGCAGTCACTTGGGACCGTTGATTTTCCTATTTCAACGATGTGAATTCTGACCTGACTGATTCTGACCTCAAAATTTATTTGAAGATCCGTTTATACACAGATTGCGTACTCGTACGTCGCCAATTGGTGTTCATTGGATCGGATGATGATCAACCCGGCAAAGTGATTCGCTATTACTTTTTCTCGAAAGAAAGAGCCGGTTATGCGTGTGAATCACGTAAAGGATCTCGGGGTAATTCTGGATACACAACTGACAGTTGTGTTTCGAATCGCGAAAACATTCTCCGCAATATGTATATATTGCTTGAAATCGTTATATGCATTGCTATTTAGTGCGCCCCACTCTTGAGTACTGTTCAGCCGTTTGGAGCCCATGCTACATCAACACATCAACGGTGTAGAACGACTGGAATCCGTCCAGCGTCGTTTCCTTCGATTCGCTCTTCGGAAGCTGCCCTGGAGTGACCCTTTCCGGTTACCAAGCTACGAGAGCCGCTGTCGCCTGATCAACCTCGAGACTTTGCGTGCTAGAAGGGACGTCACCAGAGCATTGACCATCGCGCTGATGTCCTACAAGGTAGGGTTGATTCACAGATCCCAGGTTTTTCTTGAGCTTATTAACCTGAACGCCCGTTCGAGAGCTCTACGTAGCAATGTCATGTTGAGGCCAAGACATCATCGTACAAATTATGGTCTGGAAGGAGCATAAGGCGGATTGCAGCGGATATTTAATCGAGTTTCCCCATTGTTCGATATCCATTTGTTCCGAAAGGTTCTTATTGTTTTTTAAATGATCAAGCTAATTAACTACATTAATTTATGTTACCTTGACTTGACAATTTGTATGTTCTTTTACTATTGTATTTTCCCCACCCATAACATCATTGGGGCATTGACAAGCCTGTTGGCGAATAATAATAATAAATAAATAAAACAAGCACCATTACTCTAGCAGTACAATCCAGACCGATCTGGTTGCAGCAACTCATACGTGACTCAATTCGGTTGCATATGGGTCACAGAAACTTTTGTGCAACAAATGTAGTAGTTAAAATAACAAAAACTGTAACACAAGTTCTTCTAGTTTTAATAAAAATATTACTGAAAATTTTTCAATGGAACAAATATATAACTCGATGTGTTACATGAAAAGTGAAGAAAAATACGTAGAATTATTACACATTGTGTTATTGAAAAGAACAAAGTTATCACTAGTTGTGTTACAAATATTGCTATTCGTCATGTCACATTTTGTTATAATTTTGTTGTGACAGTCAAGAATTTTTCTTTTCTTTATCTAGGACAGAAAATTTATAACAAAGTTATTGCAGATATTGTTATTTGCGACACATATTGATATAATTGTGATATAATTTTGCTATAACCAACTGTGTTCGGGATCGAATTCAAATTTGGGTGGACTGTATGTCGGTGGAAAACTGAATGCTGTATCTCTTGCGGCTCAGTGTAGGGAGGAATTTTCTCTTCGTTACGGGTCGGGTTCGTTAAAACAATTCGTTGTACTTTAAATACTAATTGAACATTTATTACAGTCTTATTACTTTGTGTGGATCACTTCACTTTTGGAAAAATACTGGACGCCGGTGCTCGTTGGCACAGCAGTTTTATAATGTGAGGATTTCTCCCTCCTTCGATTTTACTTGCTGCCTCTCCACACCTTCCTTTGCGCGTTGTTTCGGAGGTAGAATTTCTGCTTGGCGCGCATCCTTTTGCGTGTAGACTCGGAGGTAGATTTTTGGTTCGCGCGCAATTCCGCTGCTGTCAAGTGGAAAAGGGATCGCTGTTCCCTGTCGCTGATGCACGTTCGCTTACAGTATTGGGCGTTGAATTGGGAACATTATATCGATAATATTGCGGACGCAACATACTACCCCCGGCGAACCACCGGTTCATCATTGCTACTCGTGTTCTCATCTAGTTGGCTTTGGTTATCTTCGATAGGCAGAATTGACAATTTTGTGATGGCTCGTCTGAACGTTGATCCTTCACTGAAGATGTCAACAGCTCTTACCAAGTTGTCTGGACCAGGATATACGGCTGTCACACGACCAAGCTTCCATTGGAGCGGTGGTTGATTTTTGTCATGGAGAAGTACTATCATACCTGGCCGAACGTTGTTGATTTCCATTCTGTTTTTCTTCCTAGGCTGCAAGCTAGCCAAATAATCTCTGGACCACGCCCTCCAGAAATGCTCACGGACTAGTTGAATGTGCTGCCATCGAGTCAAACGGTTGATGTTTACATCATTGTAGGTTGGCTCCGGAATAGCCGTCATCGGACGACCGATTAGAAAATGGGACGGCGTGATTACTTCAGGATCGGCGGGGTCGTTGTAAACGGCAAATAGTGGGCGAGAATTGAGTATAGCCTCTATCTCACACAGTATCGTGACCATTTCTTCGAAAGTCAGTGTAACATTTCCTATTACTCTTTTTAGGTGGTACTTCGTGCTTTTGACGGCGGCTTCCCATAAGCCGCCGAACTCTGGTGCATCTGGAGGAATGAACTGCCACTCCATCTCCTTCGATTGGCAGTATTGGACGATTCGATCTACTTCATGTTCCTTCTGAAAAAGCTCATAAAGATGATGAAGCTCATGCTGAGCCCCATGAAAATTGGTAGCATTATCGGAATGCATTTCTGACACAGCTCCCCGACGGCTGACAAAACGTTGTAGCGCTGCTATAAACGCATCGGTTGTCAAGTCCGACACCAACTCCAGGTGCACGGCCTTAGTGGACATGCAAACGAATACTGCGATGTATGATTTGACTACCTTCGGACGATACAATCCTTGTTTCACCAACATCGGACCAGCGTAGTCGACGCCAGTGACGCTGAACGGGAACGATGGTGTTACACGCTGTTTTGGCAATTCCCCCATAAGCTGGGAAACATCAGATGGATTTGTTCGGAAGCACTTCACACACGACCTGGTTATCTTGCGTACTGTTGAACGTGCATTGAGCAACCAAAACCGTTGACGTAGTGCTGATAACAGCCCTGCAGGTCCTACATGCAAATGTTCTTTGTGGACTGCTCGAATGAACAACTCGATGACAGGATTTTTATTCGGAAGAATGATTTGATGCTTTGCTGAATCAGGAAGTCGTGATTGTGTGAGCCTACCGCCCACTCGAAGTATGTCGCCGTCGTAAACCGGATGCAGATCTCGTAGACGTTTGCACATGACGTTCGATTCTATTCGGCGAATCTCATCGCTCAGCTCCACATGCTGTACGACTCGTATGATTACCAGTAACGACTGACGAAGCTCATTGATGCTCAAGTATCGTTGTAGATTCCGATCCAAAGTCTTTTTGCAGGCGTTGTTTTTGAAGCGCAGAACCCATGCGATGACTCGTTGCAATTTGCGAAAACAGCTGTATCTTGTCAGTTCGGGGTACTGCTCTCCGAAAGAAACCGTCGTCACTATCACAGTAGGCTTCAACTCTGGTAGTTCATTGTCACAAATTTCTGCTGGTGTTTCGATGTCAAAATTTGGCTCTGATAGGAATGGAGGACCATCCCACCAAAGACCGCTGGTGATCAAATCCACGGGCGATTGACCCCGTGAAACGATATCTGCTGGATTAATCGATGATCTAATGTAGTTCCATGGATGACCTTCGGTGAGACGTTGGATTTCGGCGACTCGATTTCGTACAAATACTTCCAGTTGGCCAGGATGCTTTTTCAGCCATGCCAGAACAATTTCACTGTCAGACCATAACATCACTCGGTGGAATTTCGTTTCAATTGTCGTTTGTACTCTTTCTAGCAAACGAGCCAGAAGAAGTGCTGCACATAACTCCTTGCGTGGGATGGAAACGTCACGCAACGGTGCTACTTTGGATTTGCTGGTCAGCAATCGTGATATGGCAGAACCATCTGGTTGGATACTGCGGATATAGATGCACGCTCCATACGCCACGTTTGAAGCATCCGAGAAACCGTGTAGCTCGAAGATAACAGCATCGTTGATAGTGACTTGGCGTGGTATAGGAAAATCCTTCAGCAAAGGTAGCGACTGCTTTAGCTTGGTCCATTGTTTTTTGGTATCGTCGTCAACAGGTTCGTCCCATGCCTTTTGAGTTCGCCAGAGTTGCTGTACAAGCAGTTTAGCGATAACGATGGTAGGGGCGAACAATCCAAGTGGATCGAATAGTTTAGCAACTTCGGAGTAAATTGTCCTTTTCGTCGTAGATCGGTTGTCATCCTTGGTGGTACTTGGAATTCCAGCTGGTAACAATTCATCTGATGAAGGATCCCACAGTAAACCAAGAACTTTAATTACTTGGTTGATGTCGTTGTCCTCGATGTTTTTCGTTTGTTCCCTTTCTGTCTCAGGAATTTGATGCAAGAACTCTGGCGAATTGGAGCACCATTTGTGGATTGGAAAACCACCCTTTTCGAGCATGCATTTTAATTGACGTTGCGATTCAATGGCATCTTCTAGCGTATTGGTACCGGATAGGATGTCGTCAACATAGCAATCCTTTGCTACGATGTTTGCTGCCATGGGATAATCTTGACGTTCATCAGCGGCTAGTTGTGTCAAGCACCTTGTTGCTTGGAATGGTGCAGATGCAGTTCCGTAAGTGACGGTAGTCAACTCCAGAACCTTCATTGGTTTCTTCGGTTCATCTCTCCAGAATATTCGAAGGAACCGAGTGTCGTTGTGGTGCATACGGATTTGGCGGTACATTTTCGAAATGTCCGCCGAGAAAACGTATCTGTGCATTCGGGATCGCAGAAGAATGTCGTAGAGTTCACTTTGCACCACCGGTCCCACCAGTAAAACGTCGTTGAGGGAAAAGTGGCATTCGGATGCTTTAGCACTTGCATCAAATACTACTCTGCACTTGGTTGTTGAGCTGCTCGGCCGGAGAACTGCATGATGCGGGAGATAGTAAGCCTTCTCGCTTGTGTTGTCGGATTCGCTTATCTCTCGGCAGTGGCCGAGGTCCTGATACTCTTGGATGAAATTCACGTATTGTTTTTTCAGATCGGGGTTTCGTTGTAGTCGGTTCTCCAACATGTAGAAGCGTTTCAATGCTAATGAGCGGCAGTTCTCCAGTTCGTTAACATTAGCGTTCATTGGTAGTCGTACCACAAACCTTCCGTTTGGTTCTCGATGATACGTTGAAACAAAATGGTCCTCGCACTGTTGCTCTTCGGATGACATCGTCGTAGCAGTCGGCAATTCTTCAAGCTCCCAGAACTTGTGAATAGAATCAGCAACATTTTCAATGGATGCAACTTGCGTGTACTGAATGACTTCGGATGATGGGTCAGTTTGAATGGCTCCTGCTAATAGCCACCCAAAATGTGATTCATGGAGCTCTGGCAGATTATCATCAATGGTTAGTTGTCCTGGTTTTAATATCTTGAAGAATAATTCAGCTCCAATTAACATATCGATGCTATCGGACCGGAAGAATGTTGGATCGGCCAGTTGAATGCCCGCAGGAATGTTCCAGGTGGAAATGTCGATGGTCTTCGATGGAATAGCACCTGTTACTTTCGGAATCACCAAACACTGTAGCCTGGCGTGGAAATCGCTGCAACGAGATTGGACGCTCACATCGATTTTATCACGAGCCACTGTTCGGATGTTGTTAACGCCAGCGATTGGTACTTTTGCGGGTTCTCTTCGGATGTCAAGGATGTTGGCAAACTTCTCGCTGATGAAATTCACCTGTGAACCGCTGTCTAGGAGCACGCGACATTGCAGTTTTTGTCCATTTTTGTCGCTTACCAATATGACCGCAGTAAGCAACAAAACTGTCTTCGGCGATTGCATTTGCTGACATGAGCAACTAGTTGATGGCTCGCTTTTTCGGTTCTGGTTCGGCATGGAAGGAACTATTTCGCTGGTTGACTTCGCTGCAATGTTGGGAACAACAGAATCTACGTTGTCTCTGGGTTCCACGGTCGATGAGGCGGTGTCGTCGTGTAGTTGAGTATGGTGCCGCCGTTGACACTTTCGGCATGTTTTGAGGGACGGACAGTTCTTCGATCGATGACCTTTACGGAGGCAGTTGAAACATATACCTGCTGCTTTTACCTTCTCGATTCGTTCGTTGGCGGGTAGTGCGTTTAGCTTATTACATTGGTAATTCAGGTGAAAACCGCCGCAAAAATCGCACTTATCTTTCGGTTCCTGGGTTGGAGCTGCTATTGCGTGTGTCTGCTGGCTGATTGATTTCGGCTTCGTAGTAAATTGCTTGGGTACAGAGATTGTCTTCGTTGTCGTTAATGATCGGGCGGCTTCCCATCTTTCCAACACTTTGCTTTGCGATTTCAGGAAATCCACCGTATCTTTATACGTTGGCAGTTCGGTAGTAGGGGCCAAAGACTGCTCCCACTGCAACCTTGTCGAGTCGTCTAGTGCAGCTGTTAGCAGATACACAACCATCAGCTCAGATACCCCTGATAGCGGCTGACCTTGGTATTCTAAACTTTCAACGTGCTTCGTACATTCGTCGACCAGAAGTTGTAGTTCTTTGCTAGATTTGGCTGCCATTTTCTTCAACGATAAGAGACCACGGATGTGCGTCTCCACTATCATGCGCTTATTTTCGTACCTGTCGTTTAAAATCCTCCAAGCTTGTGCGTAGTTTCCTTCATTCAACGTTTTCGCGTCCAGTACTCCAGCAGCTGCTCCGACTAGCGCCTTATCTAGGTGGTACAACTTCACTGCATCCGAATCACGAGAAAGTGATATGACGTCTTGAAACATAGCCTTGAACTTTGGCCAGTTCGTGTAGTCACCATCAAAAGTCGGAATTGGTGCTTTAAGAGGCTGCTGGTGTATCACGACTTGCGGTGCTGGATTCGCCTGTCGATCCATGATGCGTTGTTTCACTCCGGCAAACGTAATGTTATATAGAGTTTCAAATCTTACATACACGGCTTCTTCTTGTTCCATTAAGTCATCAGGAATGATGGCTACAATTTGGCTGTGGAAACTTGAAAATTCGGTGTAGGCGGACTGCAAGTTACATAACAGCCCATCTAGCTCTGGTAATCCAAGCCGGCGGTCCAAAGCTTCTTGAATCCGAAACACTTTGTTGAGCACATGGTGTCGTTGGCGTGACAATGATTTGATTCGCAACATCGTTTCAGCGTCAACGGCAATTTCCACTTCATTGTCTTCGAGATTATTCTCATTGGGCTCTGCCTTTTGCATTTTCACTCTAGAATTTTCTGGATGTTCGTCGTTTCTGTTTTTCGTTGGGCTTCGTTCTAACGGCATTATGGAATGTACTTTTTACACTTGATCTTCCGAGAAGGACGTTTTTTCGTCTTCTTTCGCGCACTTTTCTTCACTGTTTAGTCGGCTCTGTACTCTTGTTCGGATGGCAAATTCTCCTTACACCTTCGGGACAGCACTCAATAACCACAATCCGGATCGTAGGACCAATGTTCGGGATCGAATTCAAATTTGGGTGGACTGTATGTCGGTGGAAAACTGAATGCTGTATCTCTTGCGGCTCAGTGTAGGGAGGAATTTTCTCTTCGTTACGGGTCGGGTTCGTTAAAACAATTCGTTGTACTTTAAATACTAATTGAACATTTATTACAGTCTTATTACTTTGTGTGGATCACTTCACTTTTGGAAAAATACTGGACGCCGGTGCTCGTTGGCACAGCAGTTTTATAATGTGAGGATTTCTCCCTCCTTCGATTTTACTTGCTGCCTCTCCACACATTCCCTTGCGCGTTGTTTCGGAGGTAGAATTTCTGCTTGGCGCGCATCCTTTTGCGTGTAGACTCGGAGGTAGATTTTTGGTTCGCGCGCAATTCCGCTGCTGTCAAGTGGAAAAGGGATCGCTGTTCCCTGTCGCTGATGCACGTTCGCTTACAGTATTGGGCGTTGAATTGGGAACATTATATCGATAATATTGCGGACGCAACAAACTGGCTGGGTAAGTATTTCCTAAGAAATTTTTGTAGGAAATATTTTTTGAATTTATTTCCGATACAAGTTCCCGAAGATTTTGCGAGGGGATTTTCGGAGGAATGTCCAAAAGAGAAATCAAAGAATGCCAAAAAAATGCTTCCAGGAATTTTTTTTTTTTGAAACATCATTTTGGAGTTCGTTTGTAAATTCCTAAAATTTTGTCCTGGATTTTTGGTTGGAATTATTGGATAAATTTCCGAAGAAATTTCTAAAAGAATTCTTTGGTGAATTTTTGAAGGAATGGTCGGAAGAATTGCTTACGAAATATCCTAAGGATCACATGGATATAAAATACGGAAATTATTTCCGATAGTATGTCTAGATTACTGGATGACTTACCAAATTAATTCCTGGAGGAGTTTCTTTTAAAAAACTTTCAATTTGCTCACGAAAACATTATTGGGACTGGGAAAACTATACTACGAAGACAGATCTCCAACACATTTAATTTATTTAGCTTACATCTAAATAGAAAACACTGAATCACCAATTCAACGCGAATGTAAATCTTTTTTTGCTGCAGTTTCTTTTGGAGCTGTAGTAGGCTCGACTTCCACAGATGATGCCTTCGTAGTTCATGACTAACATTATTATCAGCAATTGGTAAGGATCCAAGGTAGATGACCAGTGGAACATATTTTTGAAAAACGTAAAATTTTTGAAGATGGAAGCAATTTCATATCATATTAACCACTGAGAAAATTATTTTTTTCCCCAACTGAGTGTTCCAGTGCAAGTTTTTCGGACAGTATGCTAGCGTCGCTCCAGAATGTTGAGCAAACAAACATGAAAAGTTACATCAAAACTGTCACTTTTTGTATTTTGCCAATATTTTCATGATGTAATACAAAAATACTTCCACATTCACATAGTATGATGGTTTTACAAATATTTATTGGTACCAACTGATTTTGACCCTTAGTTAGTTATAGTTTTCTAGAAATCAAAGGGGGCGTTTTGGCCAGATGGGGCGCATTATACCGTCTTACCCTACTTTGTCTTCGACGCATTCATCACCAGTCCATCTTTCGTTGCTTCACGAATCAGAAGGGCTGTGTCATCTTTTCAAATGTTCGATCAACAATGTCCATATCATCCGCGACACAAGCGTGATCTTCTATAGTTTGCAGCAGCCATCGAGCAAGTACAGTGCGTGTTAAGTCGTCGCGAAGATTGAGGTACCAAATCAATGAAATAAGTTGGACACATATTGCATTTTTGTCTTTGTACCATCATGAATATGGCGTCGTTCAAAAGAAATAATTAGTCGCTAACCAAGGTGATTTCCAAAAGATTTCCTTCCCAGTGCGCTCATCGAGATGCAGAGGATTCCTCGGTCTCTTGTAGCAATGAGTATCGAGCTAATTTTTTTCCAGTCTTACTACTCACTTCTCACTAATAATTTCTCACTTCTCACTATAAAATGTGAGTTTTGCGGAGAGAGTTTTTAGAAGTGAGACGTCTCACTACTCACGTCGCACTTCTAACTTTTCACAGTGAGAAGTGAGGAATGAGGAGTGAGAAGTGAGACGTAACTTTACGTAAGAGACGTAACTCACTTTTCAATAATTATTTCTCACTTCTCCCTGTGAAAAGTGAGAAGTCTCACTTCTCACTTCACTCATCATTTCTAACTTATTATTTCTCACTTTTGCAGTGAGAAGTGAGAAATGATGATTGAGAAGTGAGACGTCAAATGACCTATTTGGCCGAATAACATATTCGGCCGAATGTCTTGTTCGGCCAAATGACTTGTTCGGCCAAATGTCGTATTCGGCTAAATAACTTGTCCGGCCGCTAGTAGTCCGAACATTTCGGCCAAATGATCATTCGGCCAGATGGGCTTCGGAGTAATGGTTTGTTCGGTCTAGTGGCGTTCGGCCAAATTGCTTTCAGCCGAATGGATTTCGGCCAAATCACACTTCTCCGCAGCCTTATTGTTGTCCATCTCTTTAATAGCTTTTTAACCTCACACTAGATTATCCATCGTTGCTAATGTTTGCTCTGTTTACTTCCACTGTTCAGCAATGTCTCAAAATGCTGCTTCCACCAGGCAGCCACTTCTGCTTTATCTGTCAGCATACTCCCTCCTTGGTCATTGCACATGACGGGAGAAAAACTGTTCTCCTGCACACCATTGACAGTCTCGTAAACCTCTGCATATCGTTGTGCTCCATTTTTCTCTGATTGTCTTTCCTGCGGTATGTTCATTTTGCGGTTGCTCTTGTTTCTTTGTACTGATTTCTATTCAACCGGGTACTCGGTACCAACATCCGTCTTCTTACAACATTCTACTCATCTGTCAATCTCTTACACTCCAAATCGAAAAAACCCAACCTGGGTCACCTTTGTGCAGTGCCTATCACTTCTCGTGCTGTTGTGCTCACCGCCCCATGAATCGACTTCCATAGATCGTTGATGCTGTCGCTAACGTTGATTGCGCTTATCCATCCGTCAAGCTTCTTGTGGCATTCGGCCGATACTTCTTCCACCGACAATCGTTGGCTATAGTAACGCATCGTTTGTTGTGATCTTTTATTCGATACAGTTAACAATCTTGATCAAATTTTACTGTCAACGAGGTAGTGATCAGAGTCAATGTTCGGACCTCTGAATGTCCGCACAGCGATAACATCCGAGAAATGGCGCCGATCTACCAAAACATTGTCCATCTGGTTGCAAGTTTCACCATTGGTTTTAGGTGTGCGGATATTTTTCTGTGTGAAGTAGGTGCTACTGATGGCCATCCCTCTGACAGCAGCGAAATTTAC